>NC_048569.1:84725618-84848118 GCF_013265735.2 Oncorhynchus mykiss
TTTTCTGTAACTTTCCAACCTGTTTAAAGGCACAGTCAACTTAGTGTATGTACATTTCTGACCCACTGGGATTGTGATACAATGAATTATAAGTGTAATAATCTGTCTGTAAACAAATTTTGGAAAGATTGCTTGTGTCATGCACAAAGTAGATGTCCTAACCGACTTGCCAAAACTATAGTTTGTTAACAAGAAATTTGTGGAGTGGTTTAAAAATGTGTTTTAATTACGCCAACCTAAGTGTACAGTGGGGCAAAAAAGTATGTAGTCAGCCACCAATTGTGCAAGTTCTCCCACTTAAAAAGATGAGAGAGGCCTGTAATTTTCATCATAGGTACACTTCAACTATGACAGACAAAATGAGGGAAACAAATCCAGACAATCACATTGTAGGATTTTTTATGAATTTATTTGCAAATTATGGTGGAAAATAAATATTTGGTCAATAACAAAAGTTTATCTCAATACTTTGTTGTTGGCAATGACAGAGTTCAAACGTTTTCTGTAAGTCTTCACAAGGTTTTCACACACTGTTGCTGGTATTTTGGCCCATTCCTCCATGCAGATCTTCTCTAGAGCAGTGATGTTTTGGGGCTGTTGCTGGGCAACACGGACTTTCAACTCCCTCCAAAGATTTTCTATGGGGTTGAGATCTGGAGACTGGCTAGGCCACTCCAGGACCTTGAAATGCTTCTTACGAAGCCACTCCTTCCTTGCCCGGATGGTGGGTTTGGGATCATTGTCATGCTGAAAGACCCAGCCACGTTTCATCTTCAATGCCCTTGCTGATGGAAGGAGGTTTTCACTCAATCTCATGATACATTGCCCCATTCATTCTTTCCTTTACACGGATCAGTCGTCCTGGTCCCTTTGCAGAAAAACAGCCCCAAAGCATGATGTTTCCACCCCCATGCTTCACAGTAGGTATGGTGTTCTTTGGATGCAACTCATCATTCTTTGTCCTCCAAACACGACGAGTTGAGTTTTTACCAAAAAGTTATATTTTGGTTTCATCTGACCATATGACATTCTCCCAATCTTCTTCTGGATCATCCAAATGCTCTCTAGCAAACTTCAGACGGGCCTGGACATGTACTGGCTTAAGCAGGGGGACACGTGTGGCACTGCAGGATTTGAGCCCCTGGCGGCGTAGTGTGTTACTGATGGTAGGCTTTGTTACTTTGGTCCCAGCTCTCTGCAGGTCATTCACTAGGTCCCCCCGTGTGGTTCTGGGATTTTTGCTCACCGTTCTTGTGATCATTTTGACCCCACGGGGTGAGATCTTGCGTGGAGCCCCAGATCGAGGGAGATTATCAGTGGTCTTGTATGTCTTCCATTTCCTAATAATTGCTCTCACAATTGATTTCTTCAAACCAAGCTGCTTACCTATTGCATATTCAGTCTTCCCAGCCTGGTGCAGGTCTACAATTTTGTTTCTGGTGTCCTTTGACAGCTCTTTGGTCTTGGCCATAGTGGAGTTTGGAGTGTGACTGTTTGAGGTTGTGGACAGGTGTCTTTTATACTGATAACAAGTTCAAACAGGTGCCATTAATACAGGTAACAAGTGGAAGACAGAGGAGCCTCTTAAAGAAGAAGATACAGGTTTGTGAGAGCCAGAAATCTTTGTAGGTGACCAAACACTTATTTTCCACCATAATTTGCAAATAAATTCATAAAAAATCCTACAATGTGATTTTCTGGATTTTCTTTATCATTTTGTCTGTCATAGTTGAAGTGTACCTATGATGAAAATTACAGGCCTCTCTCATCTTTTTAAGTGGGAGAACTTGCACAATTGGTGGCTGACTAAATACTTTTTTGCCCCACTGTATGTAAACTTCTGACTTCAACTGTAGATGTGATGTTCAATCATGCTGCTTTTGAAATATATAGAGAAAAAGAGAGAGAGAGTGAGTGTGTGTATTTGTGTGTGTGTGTTTACATGGAACTGTGTCTGACACACAGAGATGTATCCCTATGGTCTGACACCACTGAATATTGGGATTCCAACACCTCTACATGAATGATTCTTCATCACACAGCTGGTGCTCAGAGGCAGAAAGTGTCCCAAGTTTCCATCCAGGACACATATGAATACACACGTCCCCACAGTGGTCTGATACAGGAAAGAGAGGCAGTCACTCTGATTTTATAATGTTTGGCTTGAATTTCCCTTCAGCCAATCCTCAAGGAAAATATAATAGTCAGCCTTTGGACAACGGTTCCAAATCCAAAGAGACATATTTCAATAAACAGTGTGTACTAAAAATAAATGTTAAAGTTTGGGAGAGTACATTTGAAGTGTTGGAGCTGTCTGTGCAGATTGCAGGGTGTTGGTGATGTGGTAACCAGGAGCCCAGAGTGAGTTACTGTGTAGTGACACTGAGGAATGTAAATGACATGGCTCATCCCCAACCATGCCTTACCGCTACAGAGACAATAACATTCACTGCTCCCATACGAGCTGATATCCAAGAGTCACAGAGTGTGTGTGTTAGTGTATGCGTGCATGTGAATATGTGTGTATACTGTACATATGTGTGTGTGTGTGTGTGTGTGTGTGTTTGCTCACCTTGGCACTCTCTGGGAACTCCTCTGGGGTGCAGTGTAACAGCACATGACCTTTGCCAGGGAGGTTCATGTAGATGGTGTTGGCTGCAATGTCATCAGGCACTGTCAGCTTGTCATAACGATGGTCACTCATCTGCTGCATGATCTATAGACACAAAGGAAGACAGATGGATGGTAAGCTATGAGGGACACAGCACCACGGTCAAAATTCCCTCCTATACTCCCCCTAAAACTCTCTGGTGTTTGTAGATCTGTAAGGTGTAAGGAATATGATGGGAGCTCCACCACTACACTGCTATACCTTTCCAGGCAAACAATGAAGGGTTAGGTCCAAGGAGGAGGGGTAGGGAGCATATTGGTGCCGGGCAAAATAGAACCAGACCCAGCTGTTCCTGTCCGCTCAAGTTCTAAACTCCAAACGTCTATCTGGGCGACTGAGCCTTAACGGAGAACACAGACGGGGGCAGACAGACTCCAAACGTCTATCTGGGCGACTGAGCCTTAACGGAGAACACAGACAGGGGCAGACAGACTCCAAACGTCTATCTGGGCGGCTGAGCCTTAACGGAGAACACAGACAAGGGCAGACAGACTCCAAACGTCTATCTGGGCGACTGAGCCTTAACGGAGAACACAGACAGGGGCAGACAGACTCCAAACGTCTATCTGGGCGGCTGAGCCTTAACGGAGAACACAGACAAGGGCAGACAGACTCCAAACGTCTATCTGGGCGACTGAGCCTTAACGGAGAACACAGACAGGGGCAGACAGACTCCAAACGTCTATCTAGGCGACTGAGCCTTAACGGAGAACACAGACAGGGGCAGACAGACTCCAAACGTCTATCTGGGCGACTGAGCCTTAACGGAGAACACAGACAGGGGCAGACAGACTCCAAACGTCTATCTGGGCGGCTGAGCCTTAACGGAGAACACAGACAGGGGCAGACAGACTCCAAACGTCTATCTGGGCGACTGAGCCTTAACGGAGAACACAGACGGGGGCAGACAGACTCCAAACGTCTATCTGGGCGACTGAGCCTTAACGGAGAACACAGACAGGGGCAGACAGACTCCAAACGTCTATCTGGGCGACTGAGCCTTAACGGAGAACACAGACGGGGGCAGACAGACTCCAAACGTCTATCTGGGCGACTGAGCCTTAACGGAGAACACAGACAGGGGCAGACAGACTCCAAACGTCTATCTGGGCGAATGAGCCTTAACGGAGAACACAGACGGGGGCAGACAGACTCCAAACGTCTATCTGGGCGACTGAGCCTTAACGGAGAACACAGACAGGCGCAGACAGACTGACTGACATTCTTTCACAGCAGATGTCATGTAATTGATGTAATCAGCCGAGTCGGGGTTGGGGGGGAGAAGGAGCAATGAGGATGTTATGACCTGCATGCAGAGCAGGTGTGTGTGTGTGTGTCTCCAAAATGTTTACGCCCTGAACATCTGTGGATGCCTTAGAGAAGTAGGAGGAAGGAGAATGAAAGTAAACCAAACAACATTAAAAAGGTATTTTCACAAGTGGAGCATGAGATCTCCCCCAGGATAAGAAAAGTTGATTTTACCAGGGTCAGATCCTCCTCCTGTCATACTCTCCTTTCCACTCAACTGTTTTGTCCATCCTGTCATCTCTTCTCCCTCCTCTTCTCCCTCCTCTCATCCTCCCTCTTCTCCCTCTCATCCCTCCTCTTCTCCCTCCTCTCATCCCTCCTCTCACCCCTCCTCTCATCCCTCCTCTTCTCCCTCCTCTTCTCCCTCCTCTTCTCCCTCCTCTCATCCCTCCTCTCATCCCTTCTGCTCTGCTCTCCTTTTTTATATCATGCAGAGAGAGAAAGGTTGAGCAGGCGTGTGTGTCTGTGTGTGTGTCTCTGTGTGTGTGTTTGAGGAGAGTTAGGGTTAAAATTGTGTGTCTGTGTGTGTGTTTGTGTGTGTGTGTGTGTCTCTGTGTGTGTGTTTGAGGAGAGTTATGGTTATAATTGTGTGTCTGTGTGTGTGTGTGTGTTTGAGGAGAGTTAGGTTTAGAATTGTGTGTCTCTGTGTGTGTGTGTTTGAGGTGAGTTATGGTTAGAATTGTGTCTGTGTGTGTGTGTCTCTGTGTGTGTGTGAGTGAGGAGAGTTAGGGTTATAATTTTGTGTCTGTGTGTGTGTGTCTGTGTGTGTGAGTGAGGAGAGTTAGGGTTATAATTGTGTGTCTGTGTGTGTGTGTTTGTGTGTGTGAGTGAGGAGAGTTAGGGTTAGAATTGTGTGTCTGTGTGTGTGTGTGTGTGTCTCTCTCTGTGTGTGTGTGAGTGAGGAGAGTTAGGGTTAGAATTGTGTGTCTATGTGTGTGTGTTAGAGACAGAGAGTGTGTGTGTGTGTGTATCACCCAGATCTGCTAGTCTAGAGCGTGGCCGGCTCTGCCCGGCTGGGCCCGACTGGGGGACAGAGTAACAATGAACACCTCGGGTCATGTCTGGTGTGTTGCGTCATCGCAGTGGTCCTAAATGAAAACATGTAAATGTGCGTGATCGCGAACGCTCTCTTAGCTGTCTGCCTGTAGTGAGAGACTATCACACCATACTGATCAGCCTTCCCTAAGTCTGTTTTAAAATAGTCATTTTCTCTTCTCTCAAATCCATACTGGACACCGACCCATTCTGGGTGCCGATATTTTTTATTTATTTCACCTTTACTTAACCAGGTAGGCTAGTTGAGAATAAGTTCTCATTTACAACTACAACCTGGCCAAGAAAAGCAAAGCAGTTTGACACATACAACAACACAGAGTTACACATGGAATAAACAAACATACAATCAATAATACAGTAGAAAAACATCTATGTGCAAATGAGGTAGGATAAGAGGTAAGGCAATAAATAGACCATAGTGGCGAAGTAATTACAATTTAGTAATTAAACACTGGAATGGTAGAATGTGCAGAAGATGAATGTGAAAGTAGAGATACTGGGGTGCAAAGGAGAAAGATAAATAAATACAGTATGGGGATGAGGTAGATTGGATGGGCTAATTTACAGATGAGCTATGTACAGGTGCAGTAATCTGTGAGCTGCTCTGACAGCTGGTGCTTAAAGCTAGTGAGGGAGTTATGAGTCTCCAGCTTTAATGATTTTTGCAGTTCGTTCCAGTCATTGGCAGCAGAGAACTGGAAGGAGAGGCAGCCAAAGGAAGAATTGGCTTTGGGGGTGACCAGCGAGATATACAGTGGGGCAAAAACGTATTTAGTCAGCCACCAACTGTGCAAGTTCTCCCACTTAAAAAGATGAGAGAGGCCTGTCATTTTCATCATAGGTACACTTCAACTATGACAGACAAAATGATAAAAAAAATCCAGAAAATCACATTGTATGATTTTTAATGAATTTATTTGCAAATTATGGTGGAAAATAAGTATTTGGTCGAGAACAAAAGTTTATTTCAATACGAGAATTGAGCCCTGTGGCACCCCAATAGAAACTGCAAGAGGTCCGGACAACAGGCCTTCCGATTTGACACACGGAACTCTATCAAAGAAGTAGTTGGTGAACCAGGCGAGGCAATCATTTGAGAAACCAAGGCTGTTGAGTCTGCCGATAAGAATGTGCTGATTGACAGAGTCAAAAGCCTTGGCCAGGTCAATGAATACGGCTGCACAGTAATGTCTCTTATCGATGGCAGTTATGATATTGTTTAGGACCTTGAGCGAGGCTGAGGTGCACCCATGACCAGCTCTGAAACAAGATTGCATAGTGGAGAAGGTATGGTGGGATTCGAAATGGTCGGTAATCTGTTTGTTAACTTGGCTTTCGAAGACCATAGAAAGGCAGGGTAGAATAGATATAGGTCTGTAGCAGTTTGGGTCTAGAATGTCTCCCCCTTTGAAGAGGGGGATGACCACGGCAGCTTTCCAATCTATGGGAATCTCAGATGATACGAAAGAGGTTGAACAGGCTAGTAATAGGGGATGCAACAATTTCAGCAGTTAATTCTAGAAAGAGTGGGTCCAGATTGTATATCCCAGCTGATTTGTAGGGTTCCAGATTTTGCAGTTCTTTCATCAGCTATCTGGATTTGGGTGAAGGAGAAGTGGGGGGAGGTTGTGGCAAGTTGCTGTGGGGAGCGCAGGGCTGTTGACCGGGGTAGGGGTAGCCAGGTGGAAAGCATGGCCAAACGTAGAAAAATGCTTATTGAAATGATCAATTATAGTGGATTGATCGGTGGTGACAGTGTTTCCTAGCCTCAGTGCAGTGGGCAGCTGGGAGGAGGTGCTCTTATTCTCCATGGATTTTACAGTGTCCCAGAACTTTTTCGAGTTTGTGCTACAGGATGCACATTTCTGCTTGAAAAAGCTAGCCTTTGCTTTTCCAACTGCCTGTGTATATTTGTTCCTAACTTCCCTGAAAAGTTGCATATTATGGGGGCTGTTCGATGCTAATGCAGAACGCCACAGGATGTTTTTGTGTTGGTTAAGGGCAGTCAGGTCTGGAGAGAACCAAGGGCTATATCTTTTCCTGGTTCTACATTTTTTTGAATGGGGCATGCTTATTTAAGATGGTGAGGGAGGATCTTTTAAAGAACAACCAGGCATCCTCTACTGACGTGATGAGGTCAATATCCTTCCAGGATACCCGGGCCAGGTCGATTAGAAAGGCCTGCTTGCTGAAGTGTTTTAGGGTGTGTTTCACAGTGATGAGGGGTGGTCGTTTGACCGCAGACCCATTACGGATACAGGCAATGAGGCAGTGATCGCTGAGATCTTGGTTGAAAACAGCAAAGGTGTATTTGGAGGGCAAGTTGGTTAGGATGATATCTATGAGGGTGCCCGTGTTTATGGATTTGGGGTTGTACCTGGTGGGTTCATTGATAATTTGTGTGAGATTGAGGGCATCAAGCTTAGATTGTAGGATGGCCGGGGTGTTAAACATGTCACAGTTTAGATAACCTAGCAGCACGAGCACTGAAGATAGATCAAATCAAATTTTATTTGTCACATTTTAATTTTTTTATTTTACCTTTATTTAACCAGGCAAGTCAGTTAAGAACAAATTCTTATTTTCAATGACGGCCTAGGAACAGGCCGTCAGGAGCAGAACAGGAGCAGAACGACAGATTTTTACCATGTCAGCTCGGGGGTTTGAACTTGCAACTTTCTGGTTACATACACATGGTTAGCAGATGGTAATGCGAGTGTAGCGAAATGCTTGTGCTTCTAGTTCCGACAATGCAGTAATAACCAACGAGTAATCTAACCAAACAATTTCACAACAACTACCTTATACACACAAGTGTAAAGGAATGAAGAATATGTACATAAAAATATATGAATGAGTGATGGTACAGAATGGCATAGGCAAGATGCAGTAGATGGTATCTCATACAGTATATACATACAGTATGAGATGAGTAATGTAGGGTATGTAAACATTATATGAAGTGGCATTGTTTAAAGTGGCTAGTGATACATTTTTCATCAATTTTTACATTATTAAAGAGGCTGGAGTTGAGTCAGTATGTTGGCAGCAGCCACTCAATGTTAGTGGTGGCTGTTTAACAGTCTGATAGAAGCTGATTTTCAGGTCTCTCAGTACCTGCTTTGATGCACCTGTACTGACCTCGCCTTCTGGATGATAGCTGGGTGAACAGGCAGTGGCTCGGTTGGTTGTTGTCCTTGATGCTCTTTATGGCCTTCCTGTGACATCGGGTGTTGCACCTTCTTCACAACGCTGTCTGTGTGGGTGGACCAATTCAGTTTGTCCGTGATGTGTATGCCAAGGAACTTAAAACGTACTACCCTCTCCACTACTGTCCCGTCGATGTGGATAGGGGGGTGCTCCCTCTGCTGTTTCCTGAAGTCCAGGATCATCTCCTTAGTTTTGTTGACGTTGAGTGTGAGGTTTTTTCCTGACACCACACTCCCGAGGGCCCCCACCTCCTCCCTGTAGGCCGCCTCGTCGTTGTTGGTAATCAAGCCTACCACTGTAGTGTCGTCTGCAAACTTGATGATTGAGTTGGAGGTGTGCATGGCCAGCCAGTCGTGGGTGAACAGGGACTACTACAGGAGAGGGGTCAGAACGCACCCTTGTGGGGCCCCAGTGTTGAGGATCAGCGGGGTGGAGATGCTTTTACCTACCCTCACCACCTGGGGGTGGCCCGTCAGGAAGTCCAGTACCCAGTTGCACAGGGCGGGGTCGAGACCTAGGGTCTCGAGCTTGATGACGAGCTTGGAGGGCAATATGGTGTTAAATGCCAAGCTGTAGTCGATGAACAGCATTCTCACATAGGTATTCCTCTTGTCCAGATGGGTTAGGACAGTGTGCAGTGTGGTTGAGATTGCATCGTCTGTGGACCTATTGGGGCGGTAAGCAAATTGGAGTGGGTCTAGGGTGTCAGGTAGGGTGGAGGTTATATGGTCCTTGACTAGCCTCTCAAAGCACTTCATAATGACGGAAGTGAGTGCAACGTTTAGCTCAGTTACCTTAGCTTTCTTGGGAACAGGAACAATGGTGACCCTCTTGAAGCATGTGGGAACAGCAGACTGGGATAAGGATTGATTGAGTATGTCCGTAAACACACCAGCCGGTCTGCGCATGCTCTGAGGGCGCGGCTGGGGATGCCGTCTGGGCTTGCAGCCTTGCGAGGGTTGACACGTTTAAATGTTTTCCTCACGTCGGCTGCAGTGAAGGAGAGTCCGCATGTTTTAGTTGCGGGCCGTGTCAGTTGCACTGTATTGTCCTCAAAGCGGGCAAAAAAGTAATTTAGTCTGCCTGGGAGCAAGACATCCTGGTCCGTGACGGGGCTGGTTTTCTTTTTGTAATCCGTGATTGACTGTAGACCCTGCCACATACCTCTTGTGTCTGAGCCATTGAATTGAGATTCTACTTTGTCTCTATACTGATGCTTAGCTTGTTTGATTGCCTTGCGGAGGGAATAGCTACACTGTTTGTATTCGGTCATGTTTCCGGTCACCTTGCCCTGATTAAAAGCAGTAGTTAGCCCTTTCAGTTTCACGCGAATGCTGCCATCAATCCACGGTTTCTGGTTTGGGAATGTTTTCATCGTTGCTATGGGAACGACATCTTCAACGCACGTTCTAATGAACTCGCTCACCGAATCAGCGTATTCGTCAATGTTGTTGTTTGATGCAATTCGAAACATATCCCAGTCCACGTGAAGGAAGCAGTCTTGGAGTGTGGAATCAGATTGGTCGGATCAGCGTTGAACAGACCTCAGCGCGGGAGCTTCTTGTTTTAGTTTCTGTCTGTAGGCAGGGATCAACAAAATGGAGTCGTGGTCAGCTTTTCCGAAAGGAGAATGGCTGTAAGGGACCATATATAGCATGTGGTCACATGGTGTCTCCCGGAGAAAACGTTGCGTAAAATACTGAGGTAGCCATTTTTCCAATAGTTTCTTATGAGAAACCAACTGCCTCCACGGATATATTATTGAATACATATGTTAAAAACACTTTGAGGATGGATCCTAAACAACGTTTGCCGTGTTTCTGTCGATATTATGGAGCAAATTTTGAAAAAAGTTTGGCGTTATAGTTGAAGTATTTTCGGTCGATTTCTCAGCCAAGCAGGATGAACAAACGTGTTGTTTTTTGCCTCCAAAAATATTATTTTTGGAAAAAAAGGAACATTTTCTATCTAACTGGGAGTCTCCTGAGTGAAAGCATCTGAAGTTCTTCAAAGGTAAATTTAATTTGGTTGCTTTTCTTATTTTTGTGAAAATGTTGCCTGCTGCCAGCACAGCCTAGCATAGCATTATGCCATGCTAAACTTACACAAATGCTTGTCTAGCGTTGGCTGTAACGCATATTTTGAAAATCTGAGATGACAGTGTTGTTAACAAAAGGCTAAGCTTGTGTTTCAATATATTTATTTCATTTCATTTTCATGAATAGGAAACGTTGCGTTATGGTAATGAGCTTAAGGCTATGATTACGCTCCCGGATACGGGATTGCTTGACGCTAGAGGTTAAATGAGGCCTCACCTCCTGGCTACACTAGTGACCATATCCCCCGTGCATCCCGCAAAGGCGGAGGTGTTGCTAACATTTACGATAGCAAATTTAAATTTACAACAAAAAAAAAAGACATTTTAGTCTTTTGAGCTTCTAGTCATGAAATCTATGCAGCCTACTCAATCACTTTTTATAGCTACTGTTTACAGGCCTCCTGGGCCATATACAGTGTTCCTCATTGAGTTCCCTGAATTCCTATCGGATCTTGTAGTCATAGCAGATAATATTCTAATCTTTGGTGACTTTAATATTCACATGGAAAAGTCCACAGACCCACTCCAAAAATCTTTCGGAGCCATCATCGACTCAGTGGGTTTTGTCCAACATGTCTCTGGACCTACTCACTGTCACAGTCATACTCTGGACCTAGTTTTGTACCATGGAATAAATGTTGTGGATCTTAATGTTTTTCCTCATAATCCTGGACTATCAGACCACCATTTTATTAAGTTTGCAATTGCAACAAATAATCTGCTCAGACCCCAACCAAGGAACATCAAAAGTCGTGCTATAAATTCACAGACAACACAAAGATTCCTTGATGTCCTTCCAGACTCCCTCTGTCTACCCAAGGACGCCAGAGGACAAAAATCAGTTAACCACCTAACTGAGGAACTCAATTTAACCTTGATACCCTAGATGCCGTTGCACCCCTAAAAACATTTGTCATAAGAAACTAGCTCCATGGTATACAGAAAATACCCGAGCCCTGAAGCAAGCTTCCAGAAAATTGGAACGGAAATGGCGCCACACCAAACTGGAAGTCTTCCGACTAGCTTGGACAGACAGTACCGTGCAGTATCAAAGAGCCCTTACTGCTGCTCGAACATCCTATTTTTCCAACTTAATTGAGGAAAATAAGAACAATCCGAAATTCCTTTTTGATACTGTCGCAATGCCAACTAAAAAGCAGCATTCCCCAAGAGAGGATGGCTTTCACTTCAGCAGTAATAAATTAATGAACTTCTTTGAGGAAAAGATCATGATTATTAGAAAGCAAATTACAGACTCCTCTTTAAATCTGCGTATTCCTTCAAAGCTCAGTTGTCCTGAGTCTGCACAACTCTGCCAGGACCTAGGATCAAGAGATACACTCAAGTGTTTTAGTACTATATCTCTTGACACAATGATGAAAATAATCATGGCCTCTAAACCTTCAAGTTGCATACTGGACCCTATTCCAACTAAACTACTGAAAGAGCTGCTTCCTGTGCTTGGCCTTCCTATGTTGAACATAATAAATGGCTCTCTATCCACCGGATGTGTACCAAACTCACTAAAAGTGGCAGTAATAAAGCCTCTCTGGAAAAAGCCAAACCTTGATCCAGAAAATATAAAAAACTAATCGGCCTATATCGAATCTTCCATTCCTCTCAAAATTATTAGAAAAGGCTGTTGCACAGCAACTCACTGCCTTCCTGAAGACAAACAATGTATTCGAAATGCTTCAGTCTGGTTTTAGACCCCATCATAGCACTGAGACTGCACTTGTGAAGGTGGTAAATGACATCAGACCGAGGCTCTGCATCTGTCCTCGTGCTCCTAGACCTTAGTGCTGCTTTTGATACCATCGATCACCACATTATTTTGGAGAGATTGGAAACCCAAATTGGTCTACACGGACAAGTTCTGGTTTAGATCTTATCTGTCGGAAAGATATCAGTTTGTCTCTGTGAATGGTTTGTCCTCTGACAAATCAACTGTAAATTTCGGTGTTCCTCAAGGTTCCGTTTTAGGACCACTATATATTTTACTTCTTGGGGATGTCATTCGAAAACATAATGTTAACTTTCACTGCTATGCGGATGACACACAGCTGTACATTTCAATGAAACATGGTGAAGCCCCAAAATTGCCCTCGCTAGAAGCATGTGTTTCAGACATAAGGAGGTGGATGGCTGCAAACTTTCTACTTTTAAACTTGGACAAAACAGAGATGCTTGTTCTAGGTCCCAAGAAACAAAGAGATCTTCTGTTGAATCTGACAATTATTCTTAATGGTTGTACAGTCGTCTCAAATAAAACTGTGAAGGACCTCGGTGTTACTCTGGACCCTGATGTCTCTTTTGACAAACATATCAAGACTGTTTCAAGGACAGCTTTTTTCCATCTACGTAACATTGCAAAAATCAGAAACTTTCTGTCCAAAAATGATGCAGAAAAATTAATCCATGCTTTTGTCACTTCTAGGTTAGACCACTGCAATGCTCTACTTTCCGGCTACCCGGATAAAGCACTAAATAAACTTCAGTTAGTGCTAAATACGGCTGCTAGAATCCTGACTAGAACCCAAAAATTTGATCATATTACTCCAGTGCTAGCCTCCCTACACTGGCTTCCTGTCAAGGCAAGGGCTGATTTCAAGGTTTTACTGCTAACTTACAAAGCATTACATGGGCTTGCTCTTACCTGATTTGGTCCTGCCGTACATACCTACACGTACGCTACGGTCACAAGACGCAGACCTCCTAATTGTCCCTAGAATTTCTAAGCAAACAGCTGGAGGCAGGGCTTTCTTCTATAGAGCTCCATTTGTATGGAATGGTCTGCCTACCCATGTGAGAGATGCAAACTCGGTCTCAACCTTTAAGTCTTTACTGAAGACTCATCTCTTCAGTGGGTCCTATGATTGAGTGTGGTCTGGCCCAGGAGTGTGAAGGTGAACGGAAAGGCTCTGTAGCAATGAACAGCCCTTGCTCTCTCTGCCTGGCCGGTTCCCCTCTTTCCAATGGGATTCTCTGCCTCTAACCCTATTACAGGGTCTGAGTCACTGGCTTACTAGGGCTCTTTCATACCGTCCCTAGGAGGGGTGCGTCACTTGAGTGAGTTGAGTCACTGATGTGATCCTCCTGTCTGGGTTGGCGCCCCCCCCCTTGGGTTGTGCCGTGGCAGAGATCTTTGTGGGCTATACTCGGCCTTGCCTCAGGATGGTAAGTTGGTGGTTGAAGGTATCCCTCTAGTGGTGTGGGGGCTGTGCTTTGGCAAAGTGGGTGGGGTTATATTCTTCCTGTTTGGCCTCAGATGGGGCAACAGTGTCTCCTGACCCCTCCTGTCTCAGCCTCCAGTATTTATGCTGCAGTAGTTTGTGTCGGGTGGCTCGGGTCAGTTTGTTATATCTGGAGTACTTCTCCTGTCCTATCCGGTGTCCTGTGTGAATTTAAGTATGCTCTCTCTAATTCTCTCTTTCTCTCTCGGAAGACCTGAGCCCTAGGACCATGCCTCAGGACTACCTGACATGATTTTTATTTTTATTTCACCTTTATTTAACCAGGTAGGCTAGTTGAGAACAAGTTCTCATTTGCAACTGCGACCTGGCCAAGATAAAGCATAGCAGTATGAGCAGACAACACAGAGTTACACATGGAGTAAACAATTAACAAGTCAATAACACAGTAGAAAACAAAGGGGGAGTCTATATACAATGTGTGCAAAAGGCATGAGGTAGGCGAATAATTACAATTTTGCAGATTAACACTGGAGTGATAAATGATCAGATGGTCATGTACAGGTAGAGATATTGGTGTGCAAAAGAGCAGAAAAATAAATAAATAAAAACAGTATGGGGATGAGGTAGGTGAAAATGGGTGGGCTATTTACCAATAGACTATGTACAGCTGCAGCGATCGGTTAGCTGCTCAGATAGCTGATGTTTGAAGTTGGTGAGGGAGATAAAAGTCTCCAACTTCAGCGATTTTTGCAATTCGTTCCAGTCACAGGCAGCAGAGTACTGGAACGAAAGGCGGCCAAATGAGGTGTTGGCTTTAGGGATGATCAGTGAGATACACCTGCTGGAGCGCGTGCTACGGATGGGTGTTGCCATCGTGACCAGTGAGCTGAGATAAGGCGGAGCTTTACCTAGCATGGACTTGTAGATGACCTGGAGCCAGTGGGTCTGGCGACGAATATGTAGCGAGGGCCAGCCGACTAGAGCATACAAGTCGCAGTGGTGGGTGGTATAAGGTGCTTTAGTGACAAAACGGATGGCACTGTGATAGACTGCATCCAGTTTGCTGAGTAGAGTGTTGGAAGCCATTTTGTAGATGACATCGCCGAAGTCGAGGATCGGTAGGATAGTCAGTTTTACTAGGGTAAGCTTGGCGGCGTGAGTGAAGGAGGCTTTGTTGCGGAATAGAAAGCCGACTCTTGATTTGATTTTCGATTGGAGATGTTTGATATGAGTCTGGAAGGAGAGTTTGCAGTCTAGCCAGACACCTAGGTACTTATAGATGTCCACATATTCTAGGTTGGAACCATCCAGGGTGGTGATGCTAGGCGGGCATGCGGGTGCATGCAGCGATCGGTTGAAAAGCATGCATTTGGTTTTACTAGCGTTTAAGAGCAGTCGGAGGCCACGGAAGGAGTGTTGTATGGCATTGAAGCTTGTTTGGAGGTTAGATAGCACAGTGTCCAATGACGGGCCGAAAGTATATAGAATGGTGTCGTCTGCGTAGAGGTGGATCAGGGAATAGCCCGCAGCAAGAGCAACATCATTGATGTATACAGAGAAAAGAGTCGGCCCGAGAATTGAACCCTGTGGCACCCCCATAGAGACTGCCAGAGGACCGGACAGCATGCCCTCCGATTTGACACACTGAACTCTGTCTGCAAAGTAATTGGTGAACCAGGCAAGGCAGTCATCCGAAAAACCGAGGCTACTGAGTCTGCCGATAAGAATATGGTGATTGACAGAGTCGAAAGCCTTGGCAAGGTCGATGAAGACGGCTGCACAGTACTGTCTTTTATCAATGGCGGTTATGATATCGTTTAGTACCTTGAGTGTGGCTGAGGTGCACCCGTGACCGGCTCAGCAATGATGACTCCTTGCTGTCCCCAGTCCACCTGGCCGTGCTGCTGCTCCAGTTTCAACTGTTCTGCCTATGATTATTATTATTTGACCATGCTGGTCTTTTATGAACATTTGAACATCTTGGCCATGTTCTGTTATAATCTCCACCTGGCACAGCCAGAAGAGGACTGTCCAACCCACATAGCCTGGTTCCTCACTAGGTTTCTTCCTAGGTTTTGGCCTTTCTAGGGAGTTTTTCCTAGCCACCGTGCTTCTACACCTGCATTGCTTGCTGTTTGGGGTTTTAGGCTGGGTTTCTGTACAGCACTTTGAGATATCAGCTGATGTACGAAGGGCAATATAAATACATTTGATTTGACCTAGCAGACCGGGGCTAGCAAGCTAGCAGACTAGGGCTAGCAAGCTAGCAGAAGGGTCTTATAGGGACATATCGTTGGAGGAAAGCTTGTATCAATTGACGTTGATAGACCAGTCGTGATGGATTAGTAGGGTTCCCGAGTAGTAGAGGGGTCCAAGTCCATTTGGCAAGATAGGTGTAGTGGCCCAAGAAATTTGCCAATGGATCTATACAGCTAACAGTCCAATATGCTCTAGCCAGCTAGCAGCTAGCGGGCCATGGCTAGCGGATGGGCATTCAGGGGACGGCGCGATATCGAGGCCAGTTGAATACCCCCTCGAGCAGATTATGTCGTAGTCCAGTCATGAAGGATCGTCTGGGTTCCGTGCCCCGTACCGGTAGTAGAAGGGGTCCGGGTATTGTAGCCCAGGAGTGGTGGGCCTCTTTAGCTAGCCGGGAGAAAGGGCCTAGCATGGGATAGCTCCAGGCTAATTGTTGCTTGCTCTGGGACCGACGTTAGCCAGTACTCGGATAGCAGCTAGCTAGCTGCAATGATCCAGATGAAAATTTCCAGAGCTTGCGGTAGGAATCCGGGGATATGGTGAGAAAACAGGTCCGGTATGCTCTGGTATGAGTCGCGTTGTACAAACTGGCGAGAGATTTCCGAGGTAAAGGTTAGCTGATGACCGCTAGCAGTGGTTTGCTGACTACTAGCTAGTAGCTAGTGAGCTGGCTAGCATCTGTTGGGGGATTCCGGATTTGAGGTGAATAATACTTTAGAAAAAAACAGATCCGCACCACATTGGGTGAGGTGGGTTGCAGGAGAGTGTTTTGAAGTTGAGTTTTCGAAAAATTATAAAAAATATATGCGAAGAAAAAGATATACACAGGCGACACGACAAGACGAGGACAAATACGTCTGACTGCTACGCCATCTTAGAACAATCCAGCCAGCAGATATGACAATGGTGTCCAGCCTAGGAGACATACAAGAAAAGCAGTCTGTAGGAAATGCAAGACTAACAGGACAACGAGGATGGAACTGATGAACAATGCCTGAATGATGTTAGACCAGCTGAATGATGTTAGACAAGCTGAATGATGTTAGACCAGTACTGCTTATCCCACACCTCCTGGGCACAATTCACCCTTTACTTAACTCGGCCCACAGAGATATTGTCGCTACTGTCAAGCTTACAAACCCCCTGCAGATGAAAGTTGTGCTATCTGATGTAAGACAATGGGGCATAACAAAAACTACTGACACTACTGCACAGTGTATTTTCAGCAACACATTTAGAATATGTGGAATGTTCACAGTTCACACACAATAATCTTCCCCGACCCGTGTAGACAATGGTTGTTTTCAAAAACATACAAAAACAGTTCCTATCCAAAAGTCTTCCAAATCCTAACAGTCCAGGGATCAGAAGAATGGTTATTACACTCTAATAGTTTCCTGTTGATGTCATTATTTTTGATTGGTCCTTGACACACATTTCTTCCCAGAGAACAGACTGTTATTGGCTAATGTTCCGTGTGTATTCCTGTCCGCTTAGGCCGGTGTCTAATCAGGAAGCTGAATGCGGGGGCACAAGTGGTTTGTGGTGGTGTGTTCAGGGGTCTGCTGCTCCCCATGATCTGATTAGGCCAGAGGCTGGACCAGAGGTTGGGTATATTGGGCCTAGGGCTGGAGTATTGGGCCTGAGGTCTAGGTCTGAGACTGGGGTATGGGGCTGGGGTATGGCGCCTGAGGTCTAGGTCTGGGGTATAGGGCCTGAGGTCTAGGTCTGGGGTATAGGGCCTGAGGCATAGGTCTGGGGTATAGGGCCTGAGGGTAGGTCTGGGGTATAGGGTCTGAGGTCTAGGTCTGGGGTATTGGGCCTGAGGTCTAGGTCTGGGGTATTGGGCCTGAGGTCTACGTCTGGGGTATTGGGCCTGAGGTCTAGGTCTGGGGTATTGGGCCTGAGGTCTAGGTCTGGGGTATTGGGCCTGAGGTCTAGGTCTGGGGTATTGGGCCTGAGGTCTAGGTCTGTAGTATTGGGCCTGAGGTCTAGGTCTGGGGTATTGGGCCTGAGGTCTAGGTGTAGGGTATTGGGCCTGAGGTCTAGGGTATTGGACCTGAGGTATAGGTCTGGAGTATTGGGCCTGAGGTCTAGGTCTGGGGTATTGGGCCTGAGGTCTAGGTCTGGAGTATTGGGCCTGAGATCTAGGGTATTGGGCCTGAGGTCTAGGGTATTGGGCCTGAGGTCTAGGTCTGGAGTATTGGGCCTGAGGTCTAGGTCTGGAGTATTGGGCCTGAGGTCTAGGTCTGGGGTATTGGGCCTGAGGTCTAGGTCTGAGGTATTGGGCCTGAGGTCTAGGGTATTGGGCCTGAGGTCTGGGGTATTGGGTCTGAGGTCTAGGTCTGTGGTATTGGGCCTGAGGTCTAGGTCTGGGGTATTGGGCCTGAGGTCTAGGTCTGGGTTATTGGGCCTGAGGTCTAGGTCTGGGGTATTGGGCCTGAGGTCTAGGTCTGGGGTATTGGGCCTGAGGTCTAGGTGTAGGGTATTGGGCCTGAGGTCTAGGTATAGGGTATTGGGCCTGAGGTATAGGTCTAGGGTATTGGGCCTGAGGTCTAGGGTATTGGACCTGAGGTATAGGTCTGGAGTATTGGGCCTGAGGTCTAGGTCTGGGGTATTGGGCCTGAGGTCTAGGTCTGGAGTATTGGGCCTGAGATCTAGGGTATTGGGCCTGAGGTCTAGGGTATTGGGCCTGAGGTCTAGGTCTGGAGTATTGGGCCTGAGGTCTAGGTCTGGAGTATTGGGCCTGAGGTCTAGGTCTGGGGTATTGGGCCTGAGGTCTAGGTCTGAGGTATTGGGCCTGAGGTCTAGGGTATTGGGCCTGAGGTCTGGGGTATTGGGTCTGAGGTCTAGGTCTGTGGTATTGGGCCTGAGGTCTAGGTCTGGGGTATTGGGCCTGAGGTCTAGGTCTGGGTTATTGGGCCTGAGGTCTAGGTCTGGGGTATTGGGCCTGAGGTCTAGGTCTGGGGTATTGGGCCTGAGGTCTAGGTTTGGGGTATAGGGCTTAGTCCAAGCCTAGGGGGGTCAGTCAGTCAGGGAGTCCTGGAAGCGTGAAATACAATGCCTGCTGGAAAGGCAAAATGTGGAGAGGGAGAAGGAGCATTTCAGGAAGAGAGGGAGTATTTGTGGGAGATGACTTCACGGCTGAGGCTTGGCAGTGATAGCAGTGGAGAGCCACGATTGTTATGAGTGCGTTCAGTTGATGGAATTCATCCGGTCCACGTCCTCGGTCCTCAGCTTGGGAGGGCTAAACATAGTATGACTGCAGACTATGCAAGGCACACACACATGCACGCAAGGACACGCACACACAGACACTCGCACGCAAACACGCACACTGGCTGCCACACTCGGGTGTCATCATCCATACTGTATCCAAATCATGACTCAGTATCAGGCCAGACATGGTGACATGACAATAGAGTCACAGCCTGCTCTAATAACAAATTCCCAGTTTGGTCTGTTGACAACACAACATACTAACCTTATCCCTGCTCATCTCATTACCACTACTTCAATATCAAGATTAGGGGTGCGTTCACAAAAGCTCACCCCAAGGGAAGCCAGCAGGCATGTAATATAATTAGATTAGAGCTACATTCACAACAACAACCCTGTTAAGTTCATTAGAGCTACTTTCACAACAATAGCAAACCATTTGCATTCGTTACAATAGCATTCACAACCACCCCTTTATGTTCATTACACCTACATTCACTAGTCACTTTCACCCTGAGCAGAACATTACCTAATTGAAAATCTGATCTCAGACATTAAAATATTTTATAACCAGAGCTAATTGCATGTTGGAGAGGGGGTGATGTAATGTGTAATTACAACACTGTGAGACACTGTCATTAACTCATGCTAATGACCCTTCTCTCTCTCTTTCTCTTCAGTAGCTAATTAACAGGGCTTGATAATAGTATGGAATCTTAATGGGGCTCCAGTCTGTATCAAATAAAAGTGTGATGTATTAGTTAGCTGTCACCATGACCTAATAATTAATCAGCAGTGTATTTAACTAGTATGTGGATATGCTTGCCTTAGTGTGTTAAATGAGGATAACATAGGGGGACAAATAAGGGACTAAACCTATGCAGTCTTTACACATCTCACTGATAAGAATATTTGTGGACTACAGGAAGAGGAGCTGATGCAATTGTAGCAGCTAATGGGGATCCACATAAAGAGATGTGTCTGTCTGTCTGTCTGTCTGTCTGTCTGTATCTGTCTGTATCTGTCTGTGGTTGACGTGTGTAGATGGTTTACTGACAGTGTTACAATCCTCTGCAGCCCTGGGCCAGTAGGGGGCGACGTCTCCCTGAGTAGGCAGATGAGGAGGAACCCTGTGACTGAGAACTCCTGGTTGTCAACTCTCCGATGCGTGTGTCTCGGGTGCGTTTGTGGTCTTGTCTGTAAAGGTTTCAAAACCTGCCACATTCTGTTGCGTGTCTGTACTGTGTGTTGACACTGAGTTGCATGCCAGCCGCGGGTACACCACTACTGTCTGTAGTTAGATGTGGTGTGTGCCAGTCTTCTGCCATGGTGATGGGGAATTCCGTGTGTCTGTCCATCAGAAAATAACAGGCAGAGATTTATTAAACAACCTCCGTGAATGGCATTAAGTACCAACATGTCTCTGTCAGTGTGTTTGTGTTTGTTCCCCGTCCATTACGAAGAAGATCTGTATTCCCGATAGGGAGTGTGTGCTTGTGTTTTGTTTTAACTACCAGAAAGCCTCACAAGGATAGTAAAACAAGGAAAATTGGATAAATGGGGGATATTTCGCCGGGTCCCCACAAGAAAAAAGTAGATTGAGGTTAAATATTGTATAGCAGGGATTACACAGTAGATTACCTACGAACATACATTTATCAGAGGGAGATCACATTGATATCATGTGGTTTCTGCAGGCTTGTAGAAGTTTCAGTCAGAGGCAGGCATCAAACCACAGAGAGAGGGAGGGTGATCTGGACGTGTGTGTGAGGTGGTGGTGATGGTACTTAGTCAACATGTGCGATGTCCTGTCTTCCCTGTCAACGGTACTGTTGCTTTACGTTGAAGAATCCATCTTCTCAATGCAGTGTGCTTACCTCACTTGTTTGTATTACCTCACTTGTTTGTATTGTTTGTATTAAAAATACACGAGGATGGGATGGGAGTGTATATTTCAAATATGTTTTCTGCAAACACTATTAAACTAAATGTAATTAACAAGAGATGGTGCAAAGGAAAGTAAGAACATAGTTCTATCTTGCATGACCCATACGCTCATTGGTGACTCATACCTTCAGGGCTTTCTGGGCTGGTTCGCTGGAGCCAATCACGATGAGGCCTGGTCCTCCCATGCTGCAGAAGCTCTTCAGGTGTAGACCATCAGTGACAGGGACGGTGGACACAGCGTAGTCCTGCAAATACACAACAACCCTACTGCATTACAGGGACCGTGGACATAGTCCTGCAAATACACGACAACCCTACTGCATTACACACACAGATAATTGGACTAAACAGGCCCCACTGGGAAAGGTAACCAAACCGGCATTGGTTGAGAGTTTGACGGATGAGTTCACCAAAGCCCTAGGCCACTGATTAGCTGAGAGTCTGAGAGGTGAGGTCACCGGAGCCCCAGGACACAGGCCCCTCACCTCAGTCTGTAATTACAGCGGTGGTTTTAGGACAGAGAGAGAGAGAACAGTCCATGACTTGGGTGACTGGAGTCTTTGACAATTTTTTGGGCCTTCCTCTGACAACCCCCTAGTATATAGGTCCTGGATGTCAGGAAGCTTGGCCCCAGTGATGTACTGGGTCATCCGCACTACCGTCTGTAGCGCCTTACAGTCTGATGCAGAGCAGTTGCCATACCAGGCGGTGATGCTCTCGATGGTGCAGCTGTAGAGCTTTTTGGGGACCCATGCAAAATCTTTTCAGTCTCCTGAGGGGGAAAAGGTGTTGTCGTGACCTCTTCACAACTGTCTTGGTGTGTTTGGACCATGATAGTTCTTTAGCTCACTGCACATGTTGCCTGTAATCCATGGCTTTTGGTTGCGATATGACGTACAATCACTGTGGGGACGACGTCGTCGATGCACATATTGATTAAGCTGGTGACTGAGGTGGTATACTCCTCAATGCCATTGAATGAATCCCGGGAACATTTTCCAGTCTGTGCTAGCAAAACAGTCCTGAAGCGTAGCATCCGTGTCATCTGACCACTTCCATATTGAGCGAGTCACTGGTACTTCCTGCTTTAGTTTTTACTTGTAAGCAGGAATCAGGAGGATATAATTATGGTCAGATTTGCCAAATGGAGGGCGAGTGACAGCTTTGTATGCGTCTCTGTTTGTGGAGTAAACGACGTGACAGTCCCCCCCCCCCCCAAAGGTGCGGACACCGGCCGCAAAACCTGACTCTAAAGGGTAGGGTCCGGGTGGGCCTTCTTACAAAGCTTGGGTGCGGGCCCCGGACTGAAAACCCTCGTAGAGGGCGCCAATGGACTGAGGGGCGCCTCTGGACTGGGGGGCTGCGATTCTGGCAGCTCTGGAGTGAAGGGCGACTCTGGCGGCTCCGGAGTGAAGGGCGACTCTGGTGGCTCCGGGGTGAAGGGCGGCTCTGGACTGACGGGCGGCTTTGGCAGCTCCGGACAGGAGGGTGGCTCTGGCAGCTCCGGACAGAAGGGTGGCTCTGGCAGCTCCGGACAGAAGGGTGGCTCTGGCAGCTCCGGACAGAAGGGCGGCTCTGGCAGCTCCGGACAGAAGGGCGGCTCTGGCAGCTCCGGACAGAAGGGCGGCTCTGGCAGCTCCGGACAGAAGGGAGACTTGGTTCTGGTCAGGAGGGAGACTTGGTTCAGGCACAGGACTCACCAGGCTGGGGAGACATACAGGCGGCCTCTTCCTTGGCCGAGGCACAGGATACACAGGGCCGTGGAGGCGCACAGGCGGTCTCGACCGCATAGCCCCCCCCCCCCCCCCCCATTCTGACTGGATGCCAGTTTCCACCCGACAAATCGCTGGCACCGAGCACACCGGCCTGTGAATACTCGGCCGAGACACAGTGCACATCACTCCATAGCACGGGGCCTGACCTGTCACCTGCTCGCCCCCGTAAGCACGGGGAGTGGGCTCAGGTCTCCAACCTGACGCAACTGAGGTGCACACAAACGGAAAAATAATTACCCACAAAACACAGGTGGGAAAAGGCTACCTAAGTATGGTTCTCAATCAGTGACAACGACAGACAGCTGTCCCAGCCAAAAACAAAGAAATACAAAAACATAGAAAAAAGAACATAGAATGGCCACCCTAGTCACACCCTGGTCTAACCAAAATAGAGAATAAAAAGCCTCTCTATGGCCAGGGCATGACAAGTACGTTGTCTTCTTGTGACATGGGTTTGATTAGCAGGTCCACTGTGGCAGGAATGGACATGTTATATGGAGTGTCAATTCACTGCTATGTCATATCTGAAACATCATACCTTCCCCTGTTTCTCTGGCCTGGTCCATATTAAGGGAAAAGTTCATTTGACTTACTTACTAAATGTTATTTACTTTAACCTCCTTTTGCTTAAGAGTCAGCCTAGATGAAAGCAAATCTCCTCTCTGACTGGAACAAGGGACTGCATTTCCTGACAGTTTATCATGTGTGAAATTGTCCTCTTCCCCTCATCACCAAAGTCTTTCCTGCTCTCTTAACTCAATCCTCAGAGTTCATTTGAATGAATCAAAGCAAAGTAGACCACTTAATTAAACTGTCATCATTCCTTATCAATGGAAAGACAGTTTAGCCCAAACAGTGATTCAAAGAGATAGCAGAAGTAAAATGCCCTCCATTGAGCTTATTGTGAGAGACATGATAACAACTTATCATATTGTGGGGAATCTCAGCGATGTGTTCAGCTTTGAGATACATTTTGAGTGAGAAGTTCTGCTGTGCTAATTGTAATGTATGTTCATTCATTTCTAGAGAAAGTTTTCTTTATGGCGTCTGACTGATGCTGTACAGTGTTGTGACCCTGAATGGGAGACAATAGCCTGGTACATTAGTCTCCCCTGCACTTTGACCTCCTCCACTCCCTCTGTTTCCCCCAATCAACAAGGATCATAAAGGTGAAGAAGAGATCTAACCCCTCACTCACATCTGTGGTTAATCCTGTCCTGACCAGAACAGAATGTTCAATGGTCCGAAATGTGATAAAGGAAGGAGGAAAAACGATAGTAGGGAAAAAGACCCGACTTATCAAGAATAAAAGTGAGAGGCTGAGAGAGATATGATGGTGGAATTTAAATGAGTCACAGACGGGATCAGAAAAACAGGCAGTAAGAAACATTCAGATTATTGTTGGGGGTTGAACTCTCCAGGACCCCATGGCCTTACAAGTCAGCAAAGGCCTTCTGACTGTGTGTGTGTGTGTTAAGGAGACTGGGGTTGAATGACCCTCTTCTCCAGAGCTCTATCTACCTAGAGTATATGCACTGATCTTCCAGTCCTCTAATATCTCAGTACAGTATGTGCAGGCCTTCTCTGGTTTCTTTTCGGTACTAATTCAATCAATTCATCTCATTAACTAACCATAGATTCCTGATACACCAGGTTTGCCAACTAATCAATGTCAAATCAAATGTATTTATAAAGCCCTTCGTACACCAGCTGATATCTCAAAGTGCTGTACAGAAACCCAGCCTAAAACCCCAAACAGCAAGCAATGCAGGTGTAGAAGCACGGTGGCTAGGAAAAACTCCCTAGAAAGGCCAAAACCTAGGAAGAAACCTAGTGAGGAACCAGACTATGAGGGGTGGCCAGTCCTCTTCTGGCAGTACCGGGTGGAGATTATAACAGAACATGGCCAAGATGTTCAAATGTTCATAAATGACCAGCCTGGTCAAATAATAATAATCACAGTAGTTGTCAAGGGTGCAGCAAGTCAGCACCTCAGGAGTAAATGTCAGTTGTCTTTTCATAGCTGATCATTTAGAGGTTGTCGTCTAATCAATAGCTGATTAGAATGCCATGTGGCCCTTGAGACCCCTGAATGAGACCAGGATTACCTCACTAATGGTGGTTTGATGGCACAGGAAGTCAATCTGAATAATCTCAGGGTGTACTGCTCTAGTCTGCTTTCACTCACCTTGAACGCGTCCGCCAGGATCTCAGCTCCTCTCTGATTGGTCCGTTTGGAAAGGCCCACGAAGAATTCTCTACCTGAGGAAAAACAGACAACAACCTGTGGTCAGTATGGAGAGCGAGAGAAAATAGAGGCATAAACAGATAGAGAGAGAAAGGAGGAAGAGAAGAGAGAGACAGACGGATAGACAGACAGAGAGAGATAGATAGAAAGATAGAAACAAGAGTGGCCTGGTCACAACTTCTACCGAAGTCGGTTCCTCTCCTTGTTCGGACGGTGTTCGGCGGTCGACGTCACCGGTCTTCTAGCCATCGCCGATCCATTTTTCATTTTCCATTTGTTTTGTCCTGTTTTCCTACACACCTGGTTTTCATTCCCTCATTACGTGTTGTGTATTTAACCCTCTGTTCCCGCCGTGCGGAATTGTTTGTTTAAGTGCTTGTGCACATTGTTGTCTGGTGCACGACAGCGTTTGTACCCATACGTTGTTATTCTGGATGCCGGTGGTTTTGTATATTAAACTGCTCTGGTTATTACCCAGTTCTGCTCTCCTGCATCTGACTTCCCTGCCACCAGTTACACACCCCTTACAGGCCTGAACCACTCCAGAGCAGAGCGAATGGGCGTAGCTGCTGAGCTTTTACAAATGATCCATTAGCGACGCCGTTGCCAAGAGGAAATGTTTTTAGCCCTGCCTGCCATGTGAAACCCATTTCAGTTGGATGAGATGGGAGGAACACACCACGGAGAGAGAGCCAACGTCTAGAAACTCAATTAAGTGTTCTAGGGCTTTTTCCAAGCCCTAAACAGCATACAGAATGAACCACACTAGATTCACAGGCAAGGCAGCACAACTGATACAGAACATACAGAGAGGGAACATTATAAAGACCTCGGTTTCTCTACCTCTGCTCTCATCAGGTTTATTGTGAGATGCCTGATGTGGACCAAGGCAGCTGATGAAATTAGGTGGTGTATGTTTGTGCGTGTGTGTGTGGGGGGAGGCTTCTTTTCCATTTGAGAGAACCATTTTCAATCATGCATAAAAACCAGACAGCCAGTCAGACAGCCAGTCAGACAGCCAGTCAGACAGCCAGTCAGACAGCCAGTCAGACAGCCAGTCAGACAGCCAGTCAGACAGCCAGTCAGACAGCCAGTCAGACAGCCAGTCAGACAGCCAGTCAGACAGCCAGTCAGACAGCCAGTCAGACAGCCAGTCAGACAGCCAGTCAGACAGCCAGTCAGACAGCCAGTCAGACAGCCAGTCAGTTTGTAATTTGCCATTTTAGTTCAGGTCACATCAACTACTTGACTATTCAGAGTTACAACTATTCTGAACAATTTTAATCACACCCCTGTGGTGATAGGTCATATCATTTGCATGATAAAGTGGTCATAAATGTTTAGTTCACTGAATATAGCAGTTTCCATAGTGATCAATTATGGTAGTGGCAGTGGCCTTGGCAGGTAATGGTGATAATGGTGTTTTATTGATGGGATATGGTGGTGTACCTGTAAAGAGGACGTCCCCTCCGTCCAGAGTGGCGTTCTCATCAGACATGTCAACGATGTTCAGGCCCAGCTCCTTCAGGATCTGCCGTATGGCCGCTGTCTAGAAAACACAAAGACACAGAGAGACACATGGTTAAGACACAGAGAGACACACATGGTTAAGACACAGAGAGAGACACACGGTAAAGACACAGAGAGAGACACATGGTTAAGACACAGAGAGAGACACACATGGTTAAGACACAGAGAGAGACACACATGGTTAAGACACAGAGAGAGACACACATGGTTAAGACACAGAGACACACACATGGTTAAGACACAGAGAGAGACACACATGGTTAAGACACAGAGAGACACACACGGTTAAGACACAGAGAGAGACAGACATGGTTAAGACACAGAGAGAGACACACATGGTTAAGACACAGAGAGACACACACATGGTTAAGACACAGAGAGACACACACATGGTTAAGACACAGAGAGACACACACATGGTTAAGACACAGAGAGACACATGGTTAAGACACAGAGAGAGACACACATGGTTAAGACACAGAGAGACACATGGTTAAGACACAGAGAGAGACACACATGGTTAAGACACAGAGAGAGACACACATGGTTAAGACACAGAGAGAGACACATGGTTAACACACAGAGAGACACATGGTTAAGACACAGAGAGATACACACATGGTTAAGACACAGAGAGAGACACATGGTTAAGACACAGAGAGAGACACATGGTTAAGACACAGAGAAAGACACACATGGTTAAGACACAGAGAGAGACACACATGGTTAAGACACAGAGAGAGACACATGGTTAAGACACAGAGAAAGACACATGGTTAAGACACAGAGAGAGACACATGGTTAAGACACAGAGAGAGACACACATGGTTAAGACACACAGAGAGACACATATGGTTAAGACACAGGTACACACACATAGGGACCCACACACAAAACATTCACTGCATGCCATCAATCTATACCGCAAAGAGCTAAACGGTAATGAGATGACATTACAACACACACCAACAGTAGAGCTCTCAATGACATCATATGGGTCATATACATACTGAGGGTAGCCCCACAGCCCAACAAATGGCGTTCATTCACAGAAAGGTATTACGATGATATCATCATTACATATCATGTAAAATACGAGCGTTAAAAGGCAGATGATCAGACAGCAGAGCCAGGTTCTTGTTAGGAAGCACGACAGTAAAACCAAAACAGTCTGTCCAAGAGATCATCATTACATCATCTTAGCGATCCACGAAGTCATAACACAGGAAGTATGTTAAAGTTTTTATGAGGCCGCGACTCTGGAAAGAGGGGTACATGGAGAGGAGACCAACACTAACCTAAAAAGGGTTGGAGGATTAAAAAACAATCCATCTAAGTCAAAGTGTTCCTGGGGCATTCTCTGGGTCAGCTGTGTGGTGTGGTGTGTGTGTGTGTGTGTGTGTGTCTCTCTCTCTCTCTGTAGAAGAATACCAGTTGTTTGGTGGAGGTGAACTGGGTCAGTATCGTCTGGCCGTGAGGGCTCTGATCACCCAGTCTGTTTTTGGGGTCCCCAGGGAACTAGGACCATCGAGATTCCACAGGCCTCTATCTCACCATGACCTCACCCTAGCTGACACCTGGGCCAGGCCACGAGGTCACCCAGGTAGCCTGCCATGCGGGCCACGCACAGATAACACAAACACGTAGTTTCTTATGCTCCCCCCCCCCCCCCCCCCACACACACACACACACACACACACACACACACACACACACAATACCTCCCTTGTACCTCCCTTTAGGTAGATACTATGAAGTCAATTCTTAAATGGTCAGCAAGGAAAATAGCTATTGGAATTGGACCAGACATTGTTTCCTTTAGAAGGTTATCAGTGGCAACACCTTCAGCTCCAATTGAGATGAATAGTAATTGAGATGAATAGTAATTGAGATGAATAGTAATTGAGATGAATAGTAATTGAGATGAATAGTAATTGAGATGAATAGTAATTGAGATGAATAGTAATTGAGATGAATAGTAATTGCCCTAAGATTTTAGGTCTACATTCCCTCTCTGTGGCCTTATATTGTGTAGGGAGCAAAATCACATAAGTCAACATCTCCCTTTATTCCGTTTCATCTCCATTTCTCTATATCTCACTACTCTTTCCTTCCTTGCGGTTTAAGGATGGAGAAAGCGCAACAAGGGGTTAAGATTCAACTTTATAATGAGTCCCCACCCCTTAGTCACCCTGCTAAGCCAGCTACCCACCCTGGCCTACTCCAACATTCCCCCACAGCTGACCAGCCTACTCCACCATTCCCCCACAGCTGACCAACCTACTCCACCATTCCCATACAGCTGACCAGCCTACTCCACCATTCCCCTACAGCTGACTAGCCTACTCCACCATTCCCCCACAGCTGACCAGCCTACTCCACCATTCCCCTACAGCTGACCAACCTACGCCACCATTCCCCCACAGCTGACCAACCTACTCCACCATTCCCCTACAGCTGACCAGCCTACTCCACCATTCCCCCACAGCTGACCAACCTACTCCACCATTCCCATACAGCTGACCAGCCTACTCCACCATTCCCCCACAGCTGACCAACCTACTCCACCATTCCCATACAGCTGACCAACCTACTCCACCATTCCCATACAGCTGACCAACCTACTCCACCATTCCCCTACAGCTGACCAACCTACTCCACCATTCCACTACAGCTGACCAACCTACTCCACCATTCCCCCACAGCTGACCAACCTACTCCACCATTCCCCTACAGCTGACCAGCCTACTCCACCATTCCCCCACAGCTGACCAACCTACTCCACCATTCCCCTACAGCTGACCAACCTACTCCACCATTCCCCCACAGCTGACCAACCTACTCCACCATTCCCATACAGCTGACCAACCTACTCCACCATTCCCCCACAGCTGACCAACCTACGCCACCATTCCCCCACAGCTGACCAGCCTACTCCACCATTCCCCCACAGCTGACCAACCTACGCCACCATTCCCCCACAGCTGACCAACCTACGCCACCATTCCACTACAGCTGACCAGCCTACTCCACCATTCCACTACAGCTGACCAACCTACTCCACCATTCCCCCACAGCTGACCAACCTACGCCACCATTCCACTACAGCTGACCAGCCTACTCCACCATTCCACTACAGCTGACCAACATACTCCACCATTCCCCTACAGCTGACCAGCCTACTCCACCATTCCCCCACAGCTGACCAACCTACGCCACCATTCCCCCACAGCTGACCAGCCTACTCTACCATTCCCCTACAGCTGACCAGCCTACTCCCCCATTCCCCTACAGCTGACTAGCCTACTCCACCATTCCCCTACAGCTGACCAGCCTACTCCACCATTCCCCTACAGCTGACCAGCCTACTCCACCATTCCCCCACAGCTGACCAGCCTACTCCACCATTCCCCTACAGCTGACCAGCCTACTCCACCATTCCCCTACAGCTGACCAACCTACGCCACCATTCCCCCACAGCTGACCAGCCTACTCCACCATTCCCCTACAGCTGACCAGCCTACTCCACCATTCCCCTACAGCTGACCAACCTACTCCACCATTCCCCTACAGCTGACCAGCCTACTCCCCCATTCCCCTACAGCTGACTAGCCTACTCCACCATTCCCCTACAGCTGACCAGCCTACGCCACCATTCCCCTACAGCTGACTAGCCTACTCCACCATTCCCCTACAGCTGACCAGCCTACGCCACCATTCCCCTACAGCTGACCAGCCTACTCCACCATTCCACTACAGCTGACCAACCTACTCCACCATTCCCCTACAGCTGACCAACCTACTCCACCATTCCCCTACAGCTGACCAGCCTACTCCACCATTCCCCTACAGCTGACCAGCCTACTCCACCATTCCCCTACAGCTGACCAGCCTCCACCAATGCAGTTGCCCCTCTCCTTTACCTTCCCCTCTGCCTCCCCATGTGGCACTCTGACTGGACTGGAGCCTCTGCTACTGCAATCACAGCTGCAGCCTCCACAAATCTTCGTCAACCCACCAACTAATGATCAGGTCTACGCATGCAGACAGACATACAGTGTGTAAAAGCTACAGTGGGGAGAACAAGTATTTGATATACTGCCGATTTTGCGTGTGTCATAGTTATCTATGGGCGTTCCGACAGACAGACAGACAGACAGACAGACAGACAGACAGTGTCATAGTTATCTATGGGCGTTCCGACAGACAGACAGACAGACAGACAGACAGTGTCATAGTTATCTATGGGCTTTCCAACAGACAGACAGACAGTGTGTCATAGTTATCTATGGGTGTTCCAGCAGACAGACAGTGTGTCATAGTTATCTATGGGCATTCCAGCAGGCAGCAGGCAGGCTGGCAGGCTGGCAGGCAGAGTCAAATGCGAATGTACCTGTAGACTTCCAGTCATTGCGCTAATTCTAGTTAGCATTGGTTCGTGAATACCTCTAACTTCATTCATACTGCACACAGTATGAAGAGACATGAAGAGACATAAAAATGGTATCCATGAGTTGCCAGAATGTAGTACCGCCTTAACAGCAGTTCGTATTGGACTAATATTACTGACTATATATAACCATGATTCTATCCACAGTTTTTATGCGAGTAAAGTCATACCATATAAAAAAAAAATCAAGACAGCTGTGATGGAAACTGGGAGTTTTGGTACAATTTTATAACTGCTGACAGATCATTTGTTCTTTCGACATGGTGAGATCTTTTCGTGTCAGTAAAATGTATTATGCAAAAAATGGCAGTGGAAACTCCTTAATGCGCAACTATTGATATAATAACCACAGTATGGAAGTAAACTGGTGTGTGGTTCTCTCACTACGACTTGGGAAACCAGGCTACAGATTAAATAAACGATGATGAATTTCACAGGTTGGTGATCTTGTGGCTTCTTTCCAATAAATATCAATGGTCTTATTCTGCTGATATGAGGATTGATGCTTGACTGCCATTTGACAAATACGATATGGTTTTATCCCTGATAATCTCATCATGTAGACTAGACTTCCCGGACATCTCTACGAACTGTCGATGTCACGTCCTGACCTTAGTTCCTTTTGTATGTTTCTATTTTAGGTTGGTCAGGGCGTGAGTTGGGGTGGGCATTTGATGTTTTTGTTCTATGTTTGGTATTTCTATGTGTTTGGCCGGGTATGGTTCCCAATCAGAGGCAGCTGTCAATCGTTGTCTCTGATTGAGAACCATACTTAGATAGCCTGTTTTCCGCACTCTTGTTTGTGGGTGGTTGTTTCTGTTGAGTGTATGTCACCTTGCAGAACTGTTTAGTTTCTTCCATTCACTTCGTTATTTTGTTTTGTGTGTTCAGTTAATAAATTAACATGGACACTTACCACGCTGCGCATTGGTCCCATTTTTCATACTCGTCGTCAGACGACGAAGAGATCCGTTACAGTCGCGCAAAATTACAGTCGCCAACACCAGAGTATGCACATTTCCTGTTTAACACAATATATTTTTATTCGGTACATGAAAACTTAAGTGAAAAAGTACATTTTGTGAGCGCTACGTCATCACTCAACAATTTTTCATCTGCGACAAGTCCGTTTGGTAGAAACATGCACATTTTCCCACCAGTGGTATTTTCTTTATGCAGATTTTAGAATATTCACATGAAAATCAGTCGCCAATGGATTAAAGACCTAGCTATAGTCACACATCATTTATGAGGTAATTGTTAAATGAGTGTTAATAAAAGTAGATTCTATTAAGTCTTTACTGTGTCCCTCCTCTAGTAATATTTTATGTTTATTTCTGTCCTTCCTTGGTCTCCTCTTGCCAGAAAAGCTGGAAACACCTCCATTGTGTGAGCCTTGAGCATCCACCCACCTCTCTAACTAGGCCTCAGCTCAGAATGCATCTCAATGGTTGCTGTTTCTCTGGCAGATAGCAGAAGGCCGGGAGTAGAATGGCTTGTCTCGACGCGCACACGCGCACACACTGCAGTGTGTCATTATTACCTATGGGCGTTCCAGCAGACAGACCTGTTGGTGCTGTAACTAACGGTGATTGACGTAGCGCGCCTATCAGCATGCAGACTAGGCTAGGGTGATGTCCCAAATGGCACCCTATTCCCTATGGGCCCTGATTGTACTTCATAGGGAATAGGGTGCTATTTGGTACAGGGCCTAAAACAATTAGCATGCTGCTAAGCCTCCACTAGGCCTCTGCAAGGCTCAGCAGACATGGTGCTACTTAGAATAAATAAAAATAAAAAACTTTGAGGCCGACAATCCCTATGCTCTGTTCCAATAGGCCTCTTCTCTTCCCAGCTCGTACACCCTGATGCACTCACATTAACGCTCTGGCTGAATTAAAGAGGCTATGTCTACCTGCATATAACTAGGTTATTTGTTTGTTCATTCATAAGTCCCATTAAACTGCACAAGGTCAACTGTTGGCCTAACTAATGGAACCCTCTTCTATAATGTTCAGTCTCTCTCTGTCTCCCTCTCTCTTGTTCCACCCATTCTCTCCAGACATGCACGGCAGGGCCAAGAATCCATCTGGATAGCCTGGCCGCACAGACGGAGTGAGTGGCCATTATCTCCCAGGCCTGGGACACCCAATATCCCAATATGTTATGTAAAGAGGGTGCCAGCTCCGCTCTCCAACCGGCCGCTACCCACTCTTCTGCTACACCGCCCGGCCCGCCCTGCCCTGGGCCACACGCTGAGAGCCAGGCTCTGCTTTGAATGAGAAAGGCCTTTTAAAATTCATGAGGGGGTTTTAGATGTTCTGTTCTTGGCCCCGCCTGCCAACATTCCTCCCGTTCCTGGGTAGAGCAGACAGGGGAGATGGAGCAGAGAGAGCAGAAAGGACAGGAGAGCCTTTTCTCTGGGCTTGTATAGACCCCCCTCTTGTCCTGCTTGCCTGGAACACTCTGGACCCAGCAGTGATATCGCATCTAATTGCTAAAAAGAACCATCAGCCAGATAGAACTTGGAACATTTCGAATAGGAATGAAGAACACAATGACATTCCAGAGCCTTGGCCGGTATTCCAGAGCCCCGCTTCCCCCAGTCATCCTACCCCATTCTACCCCCAGTAACAGTGTCCCACGCTCCATGGGGCCAACATAACACACCACACAGTCTCATGTAATGAAGTTAACTCCTGCAGATAAGTTACACTTTACTCAACAGTGTTAGTGGTGGCAGGTGGGTCAATGACAGAATTCCCCAGGTCACTGCCTGCCGTGAGGAGGATCTCAGAGAGGGATGAAAGGGGGGTGGTTACAACGGCTACTTACCAAGATTCTTGGGCTGCCTTTAACTAGACTCAGATACAGTTGAAGTCGGAAGTTTACATACACTTAGGTTGGAGTCATTAAAACTCGTTTTTCAACCACTCCACAAATTTATTGTTAACAAACTATAGTTTTGGCAAGTTGGTTAGGACATTTACTTTGTGCATGACACAAGTCATTTTCCAACAATTGTTTACATACAGATTATTTCACTGTATCACAATTCCAGTGGGTCAGAAGTTTACATACACTAAATTGACTGTGCCTTTAAACCGCTTGGAATATTCCAGAAAATTATGTCATGGACAGCTTCTGAAAGGCTGATTGACATCATTCGAGTCAATTGGAGGTGTACCTGTGGATGTATTTCAAGGCCTACCTTCAAACTCAGTGCCTCTTTGCGTGACATCATGGGAAAATCAAAAGAAATCAGCCAAGACCTTAGAACAAAAATTGTAGGGGGCGGAGCTAGCATGTTGGAGTGAACGGCTGTGCGTGAGAGGCTCCTGCAACTTTTTTGCGAAATAAACTAATTTAACCTACTTTATGGCACTTTTTACAACAAACGTTTCTTTCTAATACAAGATTGTAACTTTTTATATGAAAATGCCGAGTAATAAGCGACCAAAGGACAACAAATCCACAGCGGAGGCCTACTCCCCACTAAACAACGAGACAGACATGGCGGGAGGCACATGCAACAACGTGACACTTACAGAACTTACCCGGGCTTTGGGGGAGCTACGTGTTGCTATAGCTGAGGATCTTAAGGCCACTATTGCTGAACTGGACACAAAAATCGAGAGCATCATTCGAACGGTCGCTTCGCATGGCCAGAGTATTGTGGACCTTGAGAAAGCTTCTGAATTCAACGCTGGTAGGATCGACGAGTTGGAGAAGCTATGCACGTCATTGCAGGATAGTGTGCAGAGGCTTTCTGTGAAAGTGGTGGACCTGGAGGGCCGATCCAGACGTAATAACCTTCGCGTTGTTGGTCTGGCAGAGGGGTAGAGGCCGGCTCTCGCCCCACCGACTTCTTCGCCAAGCTATTGAAGGATGCAATGGGATCGGATGTTTTGGATTCGGATCCCCAGCTGGACCGCGCACATCGCTCCCTTGTCCCAGTGCCTGGACCGGGCCAACGTCCTCGCCCAGTAATCATCTGTTGTCACAGTTTCAAGACCAAGGATCTTATCCTGCGTGAAGCTCGAATGAGGGGCAACCTGTCACATAAAGGGCATCCATTCCGTGTCTATGAGGATTATGCGCCCGATGTGGCAAAGCATTGCGCGGACTACAGAGATGTCATGACCAAACTCTACAAACTCCATCTTCGCCCAGCCTTGCTCTTCCCTGCAAGACTAAGAATCACCCCACCTTCCGGTGAGAAGATTTGGCTCTCCTCGGTTTTGGACGCAGAGAAGTTTTTCCGGGGATATACACCAATCCTCCGTACAGGTTAGAGTGCCTTGTTATTGCGTGTTAGGGTCTGCTCATGGACTCGAATCCATACTATACCATAATGGGTGAAAACGTATTAAACGGGCTCAACAAGGGCTACCGAACATGTAAGACGTTGAGCAGACCAATGGATGGCGGTCAGAGCTCTCATTTAACGTTAAATTCACTTCCATCCCGGCTGTGCTCAGAGCGATGCATATTTTTTACTTCCAGGTTTGATCACTGACACCTTCGGACGGATATACTTATATTCCCCCACTTTTGTTTTGTTTCGTTATTTATTTTACAATCCTTACATTATTCTTACTACCATACCATTTATTTATTGCTTGCAGGGGACTGTGGGTGATGGTTGGGAGGGGGCAGACACCTGGTTAGCAGGTTGATGTTTTGTGCCGTTCTGCCTTTGTCTGGCCGTGGGCCTCTCTCCCGACTAGAGTCCCACCAGCCCTCTGTAGTGCTTATGTCTGTGTAGGTGTGCGTACATATAATTACTATTTGTACTTTATTACTATTTTCTCTTAGCATTTTAGTATTATGTGTATATTTTAAATCAGTGTAGATTGTTATTCTGGGGTATGAATGTTTGTATGTGTATATGTGCATATGGATGGATATTCTTTAAATATATATGTTTATATATGATTTTTTTGTGTGGGTATGTATACATACATATGTAGGTATGTATATGTGTGTGTGTGTGTGTATGTGTGTGTGTATGCATGCGTGTATGTATATATATGTATATATGGGTATGTGTATGTATATGTGTGTATGTATGTGTATGTGTGTATATGTGTGTATGTATTTATGTATGTATATATATATATATATATATATATATATATATATATATATATATATGTATGTGTGTGTATGTATGTGTATATATGTGTATATGTATATATGTACGTGTATGTGTATGTGTGTGTATGTGTGTGTGTATGCATGCGTGTATGTATATATATGTATATATGGGTATGTGTATGTATATGTGTGTATGTATGTGTATGTGTGTATATGTGTGTATGTATTTATGTATGTATATATATATATATATATATATATATATATATATATATATATATATGTATGTGTGTGTATGTATGTGTATATATGTGTATATGTATATATGTACGTGTATGTGTATGTGTGTGTATGTGTGTATGTATATATATACAGTGCCTTGCGAAAGTATTCGGCCCCCTTGAACTTTGCGACCTTTTGCCACATTTCAGGCTTCAAACATAAAGATATAAAACTGTATTTTTTGTGAAGAATCAACAACAAGTGGGACACAATCATGAAGTGGAACGACATTTATTGGATATTTCAAACTTTTTTAACAAATCAAAAACTGAAAAATTGGGCGTGCAAAATTATTCAGCCCCTTTACTTTCAGTGCAGCAAACTCTCTCCAGAAGTTCAGTGAGGATCTCTGAATGATCCAATGTTGACCTAAATGACTAATGATGATAAATACAATCCACCTGTGTGTAATCAAGTCTCCGTATAAATGCACCTGCACTGTGATAGTCTCAGAGGTCCGTTAAAAGCACAGAGAGCATCATGAAGAACAAGGAACACACCAGGCAGGTCCGAGATACTGTTGTGAAGAAGTTTAAAGCCGGATTTGGATACAAAAAGATTTCCCAAGCTTTAAACATCCCAAGGAGCACTGTGCAAGCGATAATATTGAAATGGAAGGAGTATCAGACCACTGCAAATCTACCAAGACCTGGCCGTCCCTCTAAACTTTCAGCTCATACAAGGAGAAGACTGATCAGAGATGCAGCCAAGAGGCCCATGATCACTCTGGATGAACTGCAGAGATCTACAGCTGAGGTGGGAGACTCTGTCCATAGGACAACAATCAGTCGTATATTGCACAAATCTGGCCTTTATGGAAGAGTGGCAAGAAGAAAGCCATTTCTTAAAGATATCCATAAAAAGTGTCGTTTAAAGTTTGCCACAAGCCACCTGGGAGACACACTAAACATGTGGAAGAAGGTGCTCTGGTCAGATGAAACCAAAATTGAACTTTTTGGCAACAATGCAAAACGTTATGTTTGGCGTAAAAGCAACACAGCTGAACACACCATCCCCACTGTCAAACATGGTGGTGGCAGCATCATGGTTTGGGCCTGCTTTTCTTCAGCAGGGACAGGGAAGATTGTTAAAATTGATGGGAAGATGGATGGAGCCAAATACAGGACCATTCTGGAAGAAAACCTGATGGAGTCTGCAAAAGACCTGAGACTGGGATGGAGATTTGTCTTCCAACAAGACAATGATCCAAAACATAAAGCAAAATCTACAATGGAATGGTTCAAAAATAAACATATCCAGGTGTTAGAATGGCCAAGTCAAAGTCCAGACCTGAATCCAATCGAGAATCTGTGGAAAGAACTGAAAACTGCTGTTCACAAATGCTCTCCATCCAACCTCACTGAGCTCGAGCTGTTTTGCAAGGAGGAATGGGAAAAAATGTCAGTCTCTCGATGTGCAAAACTGATAGAGACATACCCCAAGCGACTTACAGCTGTCATCGCAGCAAAAGGTGGCGCTACAAAGTATTAACTTAAGGGGGCTGAATAATTTTGCACGCCCAATTGTTCAGTTTTTGATTTGTTAAAAAAGTTTGAAATATCCAATAAATGTCGTTCCACTTCATGATTGTGTCCCACTTGTTGTTGATTCTTCACAAAAAAATACAGTTTTATATCTTTATGTTTGAAGCCTGAAATGTGGCAAAAGGTCGCAAAGTTCAAGGGGGCCGAATACTTTCGCAAGGCACTGTATATGTGTGTATATATTTGTATTTATTTTTTATTAAAAAAAAAATGTTTAATGGGGGGAACGTTTAATTTAACAAATCGTTCCGATCTCCTGACCCACAGTATGTAAAGATACGGCTGACTATGTCGGTTGCGGATGGTTTATGTTTTGACCGGCAGTGCTTAGCAATATAATCTTGAGGCTATATCTTGCTTATCTCTGGGATTGACCCAGGATGACGCTTAAATGCGCAATATGTTTAAGTTGCAACTTATTCTGTTTAGGTTTATTAGATGCTAACTGAACACTTAACTCGCGGGAGCCTCCTCAGTTCATATGTTAGTAGAAGTTCTAGGATAGTGAGAGGTGAACGTATAGTTGGGATTTTATTTTAGTTTTACCTCGTTCGAGGTCGCGCCGTGCTTTTTTGGCATCGGCCAGACAATGTGTTTATTATTTTTCCTTTTTTTTCTCTCCTGTTTGTGCATGCCTGTTAAATGTGGGTTGATGGGGGGGGGGGGGGGGGGGGGGGGGTAAGTGTTGGGGAAATTAGGGGAACAGGGTGGGAAGTAAAGGTGCTTGCAGGGGGGGAGGGGTGGGTTGGATACTGCTCGGGTGTAGGTGCTACATATGCTGATCGTGATGTTTGGTGCGCTTTCTTACCTTTTTATCAAGTTACATGGTATGCAGGCCACCATAGGAACTACAAACGAGAGGAGGGCGGGGCTTACATTCACTTCCTGGAATGTCAAGGGTTTAAACGAACCAATTAAGAGGGGCAAAGTCCTAGCCCACTTGAAAGCACTCTCATCTGATATTATATTTTTGCAAGAAACCCATCTGAAGAATAACTCTCATAGCAGACTTAAGTGTAGGTGGGTGGGGCAAGTGTATCACTCTAACTTCTCTGCCAAAATGAGAGGCACAGCGATTCTGGTACGGAAAGGAATTCCCTTTCTACATAAAACCACTATTGCAGATAGAGTCCTTGCCCTGATTCCAGATATCTCCCATACTAACCTGGTCATTGGAGGGGACCTTAACTGTGTGCTAGACCAATATTTGGCTAGATCCTCTACCCGGCGAACCCCTACCTCCTATTCAAGCGAATTCTTGAATACCTACATAAAAAATTCGAACTTATTTGATATATGGAGGATCGCTAACCCTACGGGTAGGGAATACTCCTTTTACTCTCATGTTCACAAGGTTTACACTCGAATTGACTACTTTTTGTTGGATGCTAGACTACTCCCCTATACCTGTAATGTGAGGTATCATGATATTATAATCTCGGACCACAGTCCACTCACCTTCTCCCTGAGATTGGGTGACATTGTACCAAACGAGAGGGTCTGGAGGTTGAATCCTCAGCTCCTCACAGAACCAACATTCTGTGAATATCTTAAAGACCAAATGACATTTTTCTTTGATACCAACGACAACACAGAGACCTCCCCAGCATTATTGTGGGAAACACTGAAGGCTTATCTGAGAGGGTGTATCATCTCCTTTCAGGCTCCCAGGAGTAGGCAAAACAGAGGAAAACTGGAAGAACTGGAGGGACAAATTCACTTACTGGATAGGGAGAATGCTAGCCACCCATCTATGGAGAAACATACAAAAATTACCTCTTTAAAATTTGAATATAATCAGATTCTCTCAGCTAAAATTGCTAAATCTTTTCTCTATGCCAAGCAAAAATATTTTGAGTTTGGTGACAAACCACACAAATTACTCGCCAGACAACTTCGAAAAAATGCGAGTGACCGAATGATTCACAGGGTTAAATCTGCATCTGGGGAATTACTCTCATCCCCCAAAGACATCAATGACAGATTCCGGCAGTTTTATGAGACTCTATATACATCTAAAGCGGATCCTAACCCCTTAATTGTGCAAACATTTTTGGAGGACTGTAATCTTCCTGCCCTGAACCAGGAAGATTCTAACTTCCTGAATAAGGAAATATCTCTTGATGAAATTCGAGAAACAATTAAATCTCTAAAGAGTGGCAAGACCCCGGGCCCAGATGGATACCCTGGTGAATTCTGTAAAACATTCAGCAACATGCTCTCTCCCTACCTGCACAAAATGTTGGTTCAGGCCATTGAGGATGGAGCTCTCTCTTCTACTTTGGACGAAGCATTCATTACAGTTATACATAAGAAGGGTAAAGATCCAGAAGAGGTAGGGTCATACAGACCAATATCTCTCCTTAATACAGACCAAAAGATTTTAGCAAAAACTCTGGCTAACAGGCTTAGCACTTTAATTGGCAAATTGGTCCATTCGGATCAGACCGGCTTTATCCCTAACAGAAACTCATTCTTCAATCTCAGGCGCCTCTTCAATATTATGTATTCTCAGAGGTTACCCAACGTGGACCTTGCCGTCATATCTCTTGACGCCGAAAAGGCCTTTGACCAAGTTGAGTGGCCCTATCTACTCAAGGTCCTACAGAAATGTAAATATTGGAGATAGGTTCATAAACTGGATCCAGCTTTTATATAGGAACCCCTGTGCCAGAATACTCACTAACCAATCATTGTCGCCCCGATTTAACCTCAACAGGGGGACAAGGCAGGGTTGTGCGCTGTCGCCTATGCTCTTCGCCCTAATTATCGAACCGCTCGCTCAGACGATTAGATCTCATGCAGCAATACACGGCTATAATACTAAAGTTACTCTAAATAAGATCTCTCTATACACAGATGACATCCTCCTCTTTGTAACAGAACCCCAGGCTAGTATCCCAACTATTCTTGATGTGATCAATTTGTTTGGTACCTTCTCGGGATACAGAATAAATTGGAACAAGAGTGAATTAATGCCCATACGGTCGCAAAATACCTCCTGGCTAGAACATCTCCCATTTAAGTTATCTTCAGAAAAATTTACCTACCTATGAATTGTAGTTACCAAACAATACTCCTTACTATTTAAAGAGAATATCCCCTCTCTGATACAAAAACTCAAAGCAAACATACTATTTTGGAAAACTCTCCTAATTTCTCTGCTCGGAAGAATTAATGCCATTAAAATGGTCTTCCTCCCACAACTGCTCTACCTATATCAGAACATCCCAGTATTCATACCTAAATCCTTTCATAAACAACTGGACTCCATTATCAATCCTTTCATCTGGGATTATAAAACACACAGGATAGGTAAAAAACACCTCTGTAAATCCAAGATGGAAGGAGGATTGTCTCTCCCAAATTTTATATTTTATTACTGGGCCGCTAACCTCCGCGTTGTTACGTTTCTGTTGGATGACGTACTTCCGGCATCCAGCTGGCTTGGTATGGAGCGTGAGGAGTGTCACCCCTTCTCTATTGGCGCTGTGATTTTGTCGCCTGTCAATCTGGAGATGTCACTTTATTGTAACAATCCTATTATACATAGCACAGTCCGAATCTGGAAGCAAATTAAAGTCCACTTTGAGCTTAGACCAATGTCATTCATGCTCCCTGTCGCCAGGAATCCCTCCTTTGCCCCTTCTAACCTTGATAACACCTTTGAGCGATGGGGAGAGTTGGGGATAAGTACCATAGGGGATTTATACATAGAAGGGACCTTTGCTTCCTTTGAGTTGCTGAGGGAAACTTATAATCTTCCCAGAAGTAATTTTTTCAGATACCTACAAATTAGAGACTACGTTAGAAAACACCTCCCAACATTTGGGAATGCTAAACCTTCCATGTTTGACGGATGCATAAAAATATGCCCCACCTCAGATAAACTGATATCGCGTCTATATGATGCTTTTCTAACTGTTAGCACACCTTCTACAGATGCCATCAAGGCAAAATGGGAGGAAGAACTAGGGACTGACATCTCGGTGGCAGACTGGGAAGAGAGCTTGGAGTATATCCACACATGCTCCATTAATTCCAGACATCGTCTCATACAATTCAAGGTATTACACAGATTACACTATTCCAAAACTAAACTGCATAGGATATTTCCTAACACATCCCCTACATGTGATAAATGTCAGGCTGCGCAGGGTACACTACTCCACTGCTTTGCCCTATGCTCTAGCTTGCATGGTTATTGGTGTGGAATTTTTGGGATCCTCTCTGAAGTTTTGGAGACTTCAATAGATCCAGACCCGCTTCTGATAATCCTGGGAGTATCTGAGTCCCTAAACGGATTAACCAACCCCAAAAAACAACTAATCTCGTACGGTCTCATCTCGGCAAAAAAACAAATCTTGTTGTTTTGGAAAAGGAGGGAAGCGCCCTCTACCAAATTATGGCTCAGTGAATTGGCAAACACTGTACACTTAGAAAGAATTAGACATATTCTGAACAATAAATTATCAACATTTGATCAAATCTGGCAGCCTTTCCTCTCCTACTTGGACGAGTCGGCGCTGTGAAGTTGTACTTATTAACGCACTCTCAATTGTAATATTTTAATCTACCATTGGGCAGCATGTGCTGGCCCTGCCACCCGAGCTTGAGGGGGGGTTGGGGGAATAAGGGGGGGGATAGGGGGGACATCTTCCCTCTTTCTTTCTACGTGTCCTTGTTTTGTATGTCGTGTTTTGTATTATTTGTTCTGCACCCAGAACTCTGGGTCTTGTTGTTCCTGTATGCTCTTTTATGGTTAGATAAGAATTGTATACCTGTCTTGTATACACCATTCTTGTGTGTGTTCAATAAAAAATATTTGAAACAGAACAAAAATTGTAGACCTCCACAAGTCTGGTTCATCCTTGGGAGCAATTTCCAAACCACTGAAGGTACCACGTTCATCTGTACAAACAATAGTACGCAAGTATAAACACCATGGGACCACTCAGCCGTCTAACCTGTCACAGCTCTTATCGTAATGAGGATTGGACCAAAGCGCAGCGTGGTAAGTGTTCATGATTTTATTAGATCACAAAACACTCGAACAAAATAAACAAGAGGGAAAACCGAAACAGTTCTGTAAGGTGCATAAACTATACAGAAAACAACTACCCAAAAAACACAGGTGGGAAAAGGCTGCCTAAGTATGATTCCCAATCAGAGACAATGATAGACAGCTGTCCCTGATTGAGAACCATACCCGGCCAAAACATAGAAATAAAGAAACTAGAATGCCCACCCTAGTCACACCCTGGCCTAATCAAAATAGAGAATAAAAGCCTCTCTATGGCCAGGGCGTGACAGTACTCCCCCCCCCCCCCCCCCCCCCCCCCCCCCCCCCCCCAAATGTGCGGACTCTGGCCGCAAAACCTGACTCTATAGGGAAGGGTCCAGATGGGCATCTACTTCGGTGGCGGCTCCGGTGTGGGACGCAGACCCCGCTCCACCTCTGGCTCCCCCCACTTTGGTGGCGCCTCTGGACTGGGGAACCTAGCTGCAGGCCCCGGACAGGGGACCCTTGTTGCAGGCCCCGGACCGGGGACCCTCGCTGCAGGCCCCCGGACTGGGGACCGTCGCTGGAGGCTCCGGACTGGGGCCATGTGCCATGGATTATCACTGGAGTGAGGAGACGTATAGGCATCTTGGTGCGTGGAGCTGCCACAGGGCTTACCAGGCTGGGGAGACATACAGGAGGCCTGGTTCTGGGAGCAGGCACAGGACTCACCAGGCTGGGGAGACATACTGGAGGCTTGGTTCTTGGAGCAGGCACCGGATACACTGGGCCGTGGAGGCGCACTGGAGGTCTCGAACGTAGAGCCGGCACAACCCGTCCTGGCTGGATGGTTACTTTCGCCCGGCAAATGCGGGGCGCTGGCACAGGACGCACTGGGCCGAAGAGACGCACTGGAGGACAGGCGCGCTGAGCCAGCACCATCCGTCCTGGCTGGATGCCCACTCTAGCCGGTCCAATGCGGGGAGCTGGAATGTAGCGCACCGGGCTGTGAACACGCACTGGAGACACTGTGCACTCCACCGCATAACACGGTGCCTGACCAGTTGTCCAAAGTTGTGGCAAAATGGCTTAAGGACAACAAAGTCAAGGTAGTGACCATAACAAAGCCCTGACCTCAATCCCATAGACAATGTGTGGGCAGAACTGAAAAAGCGTGTGCGAGCAAAGGAGGCCCACAATCCTGACTCAGTTACACCAGCTGTCAGGAGGAATGGGCCAAAATTCACCCAACTTATTGTGGGAAGCTTGTGGAAGACTATCCGAAATGTTTGACTCAAGTTAAACAATTGAAAGGCAATGCTAGCAAATACTAATTGAGTGTATGTAAATGTATAACCCACTGTGAATGTCATGAAATAAATAAAACATGAAATAAATAATTCTCTCTACTATTTATCTGACATCTTAGATTCTTAAATAAAGTGGAGATCCTAATTTTAACTAGGATTAAATGTCAGGAATTGTGAAAAACTGAGTTTAAATGTACAGTGGGGCAAAAAAGTATTTAGTCAGCCACCAATTGTGCAAGTTCTCCCACTTAAAAAGATGAGAGAGGCCTGTAATTTTCATCATAGGTACACTTCAACTATGACAGACAAAATGAGAAAAGAAAATCCAGAAAATCATCAAAAATGGTAGGATTTTTAATTAATGTATTTGCAAATTATGGTGGAAAATAAGTATTTGGTCAATAACAAAAGTTTATCTCAATACTTTGTTATATACCCTTTGTTGGCAATGACAGAGGTCAAACGTTTTCTGTAAGTCTTCACAAGGTTTTCACACACTGTTGCTGGTATTTTGGCCCATTCCTCCATGCAGATCTCCTCTAGAGCAGTGATGTTTTGGGGCTGTTGCTGGGCAACACGGACTTTCAACTCCCTCCAAAGATTTTCTATGGGGTTGAGATCTGGAGACTGGCTAGGCCACTCCAGGACCTTGAAATGCTTCTTACGAAGCCACTCCTTTGTTGCCCGGGCAGTGTGTTTGGGATCAATGTCATGCTGAAAGACCCAGCCACGTTTCATCTTCAATGCCCTTGCTGATGGAAGGAGGTTTTCACTCAAAATCTCACGATTCATGGCCCCATTCATTCTTTCCTTTACACGGATCAGTCGTCCTGGTCCCTTTGCAGAAAAACAGCCCCAAAGCATGATGTTTCCACCCCCCTGCTTCACAGTAGGTATGGTGTTCTTTGGATGCAACTCAGCATTCTTTGTCCTCCAAACACGACGAGTTGAGTTTTTACCAAAAAGTTATATTTTGGTTTCATCTGACCATATGACATTCTCCCAATCTTCTTCTGGATCATCCAAATGCTCTCTAGCAAACTTCAGACGGGCCTGGGCATGTACTGGCTTAAGCAGGGGGACACTTCTGGCACTGCAGGATTTGAGTGTGTGTTACTGATGGTAGGCTTTGTTACTTTGGTCCCAGCTCTCTGCAGGTCATTCACTAGGTCCCCCCCGTGTGGTTCTGGGATTTTTGCTCACCGTTCTTGTGATCATTTTGACCCCACGGGGTGAGATTTTGCGTGGAGCCCCAGATCGAGGGAGATTATCAGTGGTCTTGTATGACTTCCATTTCCTAATAATTGCTCCCACAGTTGATTCTTCAAACCAAGCTGCTTACCTATTGCAGATTCTGTCTTCCCAGCCTGGTGCAAGTCTACAATTGTGTTTCTGGTGTCCTTTGACAGCTCTTTGGAGATTTGGAGTGTGACTGTTTGAGGTTGTGGACAGGTGTCTTTTATACTGATAACAAGTTCAAACAGGTGCCATTAATACAGGTAACAAGTGGAGGAAGGAGGAGCCTCTTAAAGAAGAAGTTACAGGTCTGTGAGAGCCAGAAATCTTGCTTGTTTGTAGGTGACCAAATACTTATTTTCCACCATAATTTGCAAATAAATTCATTAAAAATCCTACAATGTGATTTTCTGGATTCTTTTCCTCATTTTGTCTGTCATAGTTGAAGTGTACCTATGATGAAAATTACAGGCCTCTCTCATCTTTTTAAGTGGGAGAACTTGTACAATTGGTGGCTGACTAAATACTTTTTTGCCTCACTGTACCTGGCTACGGTGTATGTACATTTCCGACTTAAACTGTATATATGTACTGTACGCTGAGATTGTACTCTGTGATTGGCTTGAGATGACACTTAGTATTAACAGCATGGTATTTTGGACTGAGGCCCTAGTTAGTCTGGTCCCAGATCTGTTTGTGCTGCCTTGACAACTCCTATGGTCATTGTCATGCATGACATCACTAACAGATGTGGGACCAGGCTACTAATAGTCGAAACATGAAAAGATAATTAAATAGCCTCCCTTTAATTCCATGGCCATTGGAATAAAAAAGTCAAGTTCACGTGTCATCAATGGTAGAGTTTTAAGTTCCTTGGTGTCCACATCACCAACGAACTATCATGGTCCAAACACACCAAGACAGTCGTGAAGAGGGTGTCGTGTCTTTGGCTATGCCGGATTAAGTGATATGAAATGCTATTCTATAAAATAATTTCTCTGTAATTAATATTACCTGATTGAGCTAATCATGTAAATGTAATTAACTAGAGAGTCGGGGCACCACAAAATAATATTTATAGAGCTGTTATCTTCCGAATAAACTCTTAAAGACCTAGTAATATTTTACATCAATAGCAGTCAATATTAATCCTCACCTTAATTCAGTCTCATCTGAAAGTTGTAAATTCTTGGTTATCTGCATGAACCCTGGCTAACAAGTTGAATCAGCAATACAAAATTGGGTTTAATTATTTATTTGCTAAATACCTAACTAATCACACAGAATTACACATACACATAATTAATCATAACTTGATTACAAATTACGTCATAAAGGAAAACGTCCCTAGCGGGAGGAACAGATATGACAGCTGGTTACACAAAAGAAAAAGGGCTGGGTTTGAGTGAAAGAGCAGGAAGACTGAGGGACAAAGGGCAAAGCTGTGCTATCGTAAATACAGTATGTTATGCATTCTAAATTACCGCCCATTTGGATAAGGAAAATGCAATAAATATTTACTCTGAGCTGCGCTTTGGTAGGTTGGCGGTAGATGGAAGGCCGTGTTGCCCAACCGAGTCCTTTGAAGAATGTCTCTGCTGGTAAATTGGATACGTTGCAGTACCGTCATTGTGTGGTAGACCGGATACTCTGCCTGTTCCTTCCTAACCTGCGTTTGCAGCGGCTGTTGCTAATTCAACGGCTAGGAGGTATCACTTCTGTATTGAATAAGAGTTCAAAGTTCATACCATTCGCAACCAAAGCTCACGCTGATGTTGGCTTCGTTCTGTAGTTACTTTCTGAACCATTCTGACATCGGACCGTCGTCCTCGGAACAGGAGGTTACATTGTCGTCAAGGCTTTATATAGGAAGGGAGAGGAGGGCGTGTTTGAAAAGTTTTATAGCCCATGTCTCTTCACAGGGGCGGGCCACTGATTGAGCAGAGCCCTAACCTTATGGAAACCCAAATCTCACATTTTAGAAGCTAAAATCACATTTTAGAAGCTAAAATCACATTTCATCCCATCACGAATAATTTCATATTCAAACATTTAAATTGAACAACAATTCCATGTGAATCCGATAACTCTAATGTGTAGACTTTCCACTGTAGAGTTTATGTCATCTTATCATTGATGAGAATGTCTCAGATGACAACCGAACTGACATCATATTCATTAAGTACCACTGCATATGTTCATATGTTCAGAATATAGTTAATTTCCCCCCACCTTCTGATGTTCCCAGAATCTCTATGTTAACCAAGGGTTTTGCAAATGTAACATCAGTAGGGTAGAGAGCGGAAAAAGGAGGGAAGCGGTATTTATGACTGTCATAAACCTACCCCCAGGCCAACGTCAAGACAAGGGCATGACAAAACCTTTTTTTTTTTACCCCCCCAACCATTGTTTTTACACACGCTGCTACTCATTGTTTATTATCTATGCATAGTCACTTTACCCCTACCTACATGTACAAATTACCTCAACTAACCTGTACCCCCGCACACTGACATGGTACCGGCACCCCCTGAATATAACCTCGTTATTGTTATGTTATTGTGTTACTTTATGCTTTACTTTATTTGGTAAATATTTTCTTAACTCTTCCTGAACTGCACTATTGGTTAAGGGCTTGTAAGTAAGCATTTCACGGTAAGGTCTACACTTGTTGTATTTGGTGCATGTGACAAATAAAGTTTGATTTGATTTAGTGCTTTGGCTTGACATCCCAGCAAAAGTGTGTGATTGTGGCCCACAATTCTGAGTGTTCTTGCATGTGGGCATGTGGGCGTTATGGTGCATTACCGGCATCTATTGTACAGGAGCGTCCCTGCCTCCCGCCAGTACTAGCTTAAAAATGTACTAATAGAAGTATAAAGAAGGGTTCCTGCAGATGCAGGAATGCCCCAAATTGCTGGCAGCAATTGCACCCTTCCTAATCTCAGAACACAGATGAGTATGAACATATAGGACTAATGCAAAGAAGGAAGTTCACAGAATGGAATGGGAATGCTGATCGGAGTAGGAAAACACTAATGACAAAGCTACCTAACGCTATCCATCAGGATAACGTTATCAGATCTTTTTAGTACATATTTGACGTCATGGAAGAACCAGAGAAACGACTGAACTCTGTTCAGTGATGATAGGAGTAACAGAGAGCCTTAAAGAGGCCACTGAACATGTTTTTATGTTGCTCATAAAACAAAACGAGATTTCAGTCTTGGAGGTGTGTTTCCTGAACATTCCACGTTTGGTCAATGATGTTTGTCACTCATGAGACACTGTAGCCTATTTTACCTCCTCAAAATTCCCAGTATAAATGTAAGATAACTAAAGAATTCTGTCATTTAACTTTTTTTGCAGAGGATGTTTTAGTTGCACAATTTTCCATGTAAGTAATGTGTTTGGTGCAGTATTTCTCATGTAAAAAATGTGCAACGTTTTGTCTTATGCAAACAAAGTGGGAGCTACTGGGCAGGTCTGTCTCACGGTCTATGCTATTGGATACAGAGCAATCACCACAGCTGTTCACCCCATGTTAGTGGGCAAATGGACATCATCAAATCAAAACTCAACCCATATTAGATGAGACTGTCTTTATGACCAAAATGATCCTATTTACATTTTGTAGTTAATTCTGACACTAGAATAACTGTTTCTGACTTATATCAATACCACATAGGCCATTTTCAAAGGGATTCATTGCTTTTTAAAGGCATACACTCTTTAAGGAATCAATCACAGTTTGTCCAGAGGTTTGCTATGGTCAATGATTCTCACTGAGTGGTTCCCTCAGAATTTGCATACCTGGCCTTGAGGGTAACACGAACGCATTCACATAGCAGCAGCAGCTAGGGTGAGTGTGTTAGTGAGGGCTAATAAGACCCTGGCAGGGACACTGTTACCTTGATGACTATTTAACTCTCCATTACACCAACACAGCTGCCGAGCTATCTCACTTTCTCTCACACAAAACGAAATGCATGTGCACACAGAGTACTGTGTCAATTATATTTGTGTTGCATAAATATCATACTTTATGCCCTGCTTTGTGTTCCATAAATAGCATACTATATGACCAGCTTCTGTAACTATAGTCAAATGTCCCATTCCTGCAGTGAACTGCGTTATAGAACACAACCTGCTAACAAAGGAACAACAGTCTAATTAAAATAACCTCTCAAAGCCTTGTCCAGGCCAGGCAGGTCGGTATCCATACAAATCCCAGCGGAATACATTGGAAAGATAGCTGCGGCTAAGTTAACCAAGTCCTCCATTCTCTCCTCTCTCTCTTTCTCTTTCTTAACACAACCATCAGCTTAGGGATTACATCCATCTTTGAGAAGTAGGTCAAAGTAAAGCAGGAACAGTATTTTCATCTAGAACTTCACAGCAGAGCAGAGCAACCTCCATAGGAGATCTGGCCGCCTGGCTCAACAGCAGAGAAAAGGCAAGGAAGCTAGCTAGAGCAGGAGACCCAGATCCAACCACTGCCAGACTGAGGCTTTGTCCAAAATTGCATTCCATTTTCCTATATAGTGCAGAGGGCATGGCTTTGGTCAAAGGTAGTGCAGTACAAATGGAATTTGATTTGAATTGAAAAGGGTGCCATTTAGGAGGCAGACAAGAGCCAACTGCTGCCAGACCGGTTTCATTTGGACTCCCAGGATATTCAAACAACCTGTGAGGCTGACACACTTATGGCAGGTCAGGGTACTATGGAGGGTGTGGGTACATTATGGTACATTATGGTCTGAGTGTGGATTGTTGTGCTGGACACTGACTTTAGGTCTGAGGAACCTCACATAGAAAACTCTCGTAGTTAGAGTTACAGGGAGATATGAAAAAAAGAGAGAGAGAAGGGGTAGAGACAGAGGATGAGAGAGAGAGAGAGAGAGAGACAGAGGATGAGAGAGAGAGACAGACCAGAGAGAGAGAGAGAGAGACACACAGACCAGAGAGAGGGAGAGAGAGGGGGAGGGGGGGGGCACTTGAGAGACTTGGCAAGGTAGAGTTCTCTGTGCCACCCTATGTTCTCTTCTATTCTGTTATGTTCCACCCTCCACCCTGTTACCCAAGCGAGCCAGAGTGAACCCCCAGGTAGCCCCCCTCCCATCCCCCACCCCTCTCACCCTGGTGGGGGTACATTACAGTCCCATCCCCTTGGTGTTACCATTAACGCTCCAACCCCCTGGGGTGTTAGGCAAGAAGGGGACCATTATATCTCTTGTTAGTCAAACGTAGAGTTTGTTTTCAACTGTATCAAGGCAGCTGCTATAACAGCTCAGGCATCTGCCCTGGCATTCAGAGCATTGAGAGAGAAAGGCGGTTTTTCTGTCACTATCATTAGATACACCATGTTGAAGACTGGCTTTGTTAAGGGCTCCACAATAAGGACGTTCACTTTGTTTGTTTTCTGTCAAAGTGATTCACTCACACCCTCCCTCGCTACCCCTCCCTCTTGGGAATGAGTCAACTACCCTTCCACACTGGGAACGAGTCTTTCTAACAAACTAGTAATAATAATACTTTTAATTTCATAAGCACTCAATCTATCTATGGATATTTACACCTGGATCTCACAGCTAGCTAGCTGCTATCTGTGTGACTATTGGCTTTTTTTCCCTTTATTTAACTAGGCAAGTCAGTTAAGAACAAATTCTTATTTTCAATGACGGCCTAGGAACAGTGCCTGTCTGTTCAGGGGCAGAACGACAGATTTGTTTGTACCTTGTCAGCTCGGGGGTTTGAACTTGCAACCTTCCGGTTACTAGTCCAACGCTCTAACCACTAGGCTATCCTGCTGCTTACGTCAATCCCGGAGCAAACATAAATTAGCTAGCCAGCTGAAGCGTTCCATCAGCCACTCCTGGGCTACAATCACCTATCCGGACCCGTTTTACTGCCAACGCGGAGCCCCACCGGGCCTTCACGACTGGACTACCGACGTTATCTGCCCGAGGGAGTTATCCAACTGGCCCCTCCGTCGCGACTTTACCTGAACGCCCGCTAATCGTTAGCTGTCTTATCGGCTGCTATCTGAATAGGTTTATCGGACAATTTTTCTTGGGTCACTATATCTATTTTGCCAATTGAATTGATCCCCTCTACCACACAGAACCCCACTAATCTACAGACGGAAACGCACGAGGTGGCTAAAAACAGACCTCCATCCTATGCTAGCTTGCTACCGATGGCCCGGCTAGCTGTCTGAATCGCCGTGACCCCAACCAACCTCACTACTCACTGGACCCTTATGATCACTCGACTAAGCATGCCTCTCTTGATGTCAATATGCCTTGTCCATTGCTGTTCTGGTTAGTGTTTATTGGCTTATTTCACTGTAGAGCCTCTAGCCCTGCTCATTATACCTTATCCAACCTTTCAGTTCCACCACCCACACATGCGATGACATAACCTGCGTTCAATGATGTTTCTAGAGACAATATCTCTCTCATCATCACTCAATACCTAGGTTTACCTCCACTGTATTTACATCCTACCATACCTTTGTCTGTACAATATACCTTGAAGCTATTTTATCGCCCCCAGAAACCTCCTTTTACTCTCTGTTCCAGACATTCTAGACGACCAATTCTCATAGATTTTAGCCGTACCCTCATCCTACTCCTCCTCTGTTCCTCTGGTGATGTAGAGGTGAATCCAGGCCCTGCAGTGCCTAGCTCCACTCCTATTCCCCAGGCGCTCTCTTTTGATGACTTCTGTAACCGTAATAGCCTTGGTTTCATGCATGTTAACATTAGAAGCCTCCTCCCTAAGTTTGTTTTATTCACTGCTTTAGCACACTCTTCCAATCTGGATGTACTAGCCGTGTCTGAATCATGGCTTAGATAGGAATGAAAATTTCTGAATTTTTGGTGGTCTAACTACAACATTTTCAGACAAGAGATAACGGCCAAAGGGGGCGGTGTTGCAATCAACTGCAAAGATATCCTGCAGAGTTCTGTCCTACTATCCAGGTCTGTACCCAAACAATTTGAACCTCTACTTTAAAAATCCAACTCTTGAAAAACAAGACTCTCACCGTTGCCGCCTGCTATAGACCACCCTCTGCCCCCAGCTGTGTTATGGACACCATATGTGAACTGATTGCCCCCCATCTATCTTCAGAGCTCGTGCTGCTAGGGAACCTAAACTGGAACATGCTTAACACCCCAGCCATCCTACAATCTAAGCTTGATGCCCTCAATCTCACACAAATTATCAATGAACCTACCAGGTACCACCCCAAAGCCGTAAACACGGGCACCCTCATAGATATCATCCTAACCAATTTGCCCTCTAAATACAAGATCTCAGAGATCACTGCCTCATTGCCTGCATCCGTAATGGGTCAGCGGTCAAACGACCTCCAATCATCACTGTCAAATGCTCCCTGAAACACTTCAGCGAGCAGGCCTTTCTAATCGACCTGGCCGGGGTATCCTGGAAGGATATTGATCTCATCCCGTCAGTAGAGGATATTGGTTATTTAAAAAAAATGCCTTCCTCACCATCTTAAATAAGCATTCCCCATTCAAGAAATGTAGAACCAGGAACAGATATAGCCCTTGGTTCTCTCCAGACTTGACTGCCCTTAACCAACACAAAAACATCCTATGGCATTCTGCATTAGCATCGAACAGCCCCAGTGATATGCAACTTTTCAGGGAAGCTAGAAACCAATATACACAGGCAGTTAGAAAAGCCAAGGCTAGCTTTTTCAAGCAGAAATTTGCTTCCCGCAACACAAACTCAAAAAAGTTCTGGGACACTGTAAAGTCCATGGAGAATAAGAACACCTCCTCCCAGCTGCCCACTGCACTGAAGATAGGAAACACTGTCACCACCGATAAATCCACTATAATTGAGAATTTCAATAAGCATTTTTCTACGGCTGGCCATGCTTTCCACCTGGCTACCCCTACCCCAGTCAACAGCACTGCACCCCCCACAGCAACTTGCCCAAGCCTTCCCCATTTCTCCTTCTCCCAAATCCAGTCAGCTGATGTTCTGAAAGAGCTGCAAAATCTGGACCCCTACAAATCAGCCGGGCTAGACAATCTGGACCCTATCTTTTATAAAATGATCTGCCGAAATTGTTGCCACCCCTATTACTAGCCTGTTCAACCTCTCTTTCGTGTCGTCTGAGATTCTCAAAGATTGGAAAGCAGCTGCGGTCATCCCCCTCTTCAAAGGGGGGGACACTCTTGACCCAAACTGCTACAGACCTATATCTATCCTACCCTGCCTTTCTAAGGTCTTCAAAAGCCAAGTCAACAAACAGATTACCTACCATTTCGAATTCCACCATACCTTCTCCGCTATGCAATCTGGTTTCAGAGCTGGTCATGGGTGCAACTCAGCCACGCTCAAGGTCCTAAACGATATCTTAACCGCCATCGATAAGAAACAATACTGTGCAGCCGTATTCATTGACCTGGCCAAGGCTTTTGACTCTGTCAATCACTACATCCTCATCGGCAGACTCGACAGCCTTGGTTTCTCAAATGATTGCCTCGCCTGGTTCACCAACTACTTCTCTGATAGAGTTCAGTGTGTCAAATCGAAGGGTCTGTTGTCCGGGCCTCTGGCAATCTCTATGGGGGTGCCACAGGGTTCAATTCTTGGACTGACTCTCTTCTCTATATACATCAATGATGTCGCTCTTGCTGCTGGTGAGTCTCTGATCCACCTCTACGCAGAAGACACCATTCTGTATACTTCTGGCCCTTCTTTGGACACTGTGTTAACAACCCTCCAGACGAGCTTCAATGCCATACAACTCTCCTTCCGCGGGCCTCCAATTGCTCTTAAATACAAGTAAAACTAAATGCATGCTCTTCAACCGATCGCTGCCTGCACCTGCCCGCCTGTCCAACATCACTACTCTGGACGGCTCTGACTTAGAATATGTGGACAATTACAAATACCTAGGTGTCTGGTTAGACTGTAGACTCTCCGTCCAGACTCACATCAAACATCTCCAATCCAAATTTAAATCTAGAATTGGCTTCCTATTTCGCAACAAACATCCTTCACTCATGCTGCCAAACATACCCTACTAAAACTGACCATCCTACCAATCCTCGACTTCGGCGATGTAATTTACAAAATAGCCTCCAATACCCTACTAAATAAATTGGATGCAGTCTATCACAGTGCCATCCGTTTTGTCACCAAAAACCCATATACTACTCACCACTGCGACCTGTACGCTCTCGTTGGCTGGCCCTCGCTTCATACTCGTCGCCAAACCCACTGGCTCCAGGTCATCTACAAGACCTTGCTAGGTAAAGTCCCCCCTTATCTCAGCTCGCTGGTCACCATAGCAGCACCCACCTGTAGCACGCGCTCCAGCAGATATATCTCTCTGGTCACCCCCAAAACCAATTCTTCCTTTGGCCGCCTCTCCTTCCAGTTCTCTGCTGCCAATGACTGGAACGAACTACAAAAATCTCAGACACTGGAAACACTTATCCCTCTCACTAGCTTTAAGCACCAGCTGTCAGAGCAGCTCACATATTACTGCACCTGTACATAGTCCATCTATAATTTAGCACAAACAACTACCTCTTTCCCTACTGTATTTATTTATTTTGCTCCTTTGCACCCCATTATTTCTATCTCTACTTTGGACATTCTTCCACTGCAAATCTACCATTCCAGTGTTTTACTTGCTATATTGTATTTACTTCGCCACCATGGCCTTTTTTTCCATTTACCTCCCTTATCTCACCTCATTTGCTCACATTGTATATAGACTTATGTTTCTACTGTATTATTGACTGTATGTTTGTTTTACTCCATGTGTAACTCTGTGTTGTTATATGTGTCGAACTGCTTTGCTTTATCTTGGCCAGGTCGCAATTGTAAATGAGAACTTGTTCTCAACTTGCCTACCTGGTTAAATAAAGGTGAAATAAATAAAATAAAATAAAAATCACTATAATAAGCATTATCACTATCCATTTTAAAGACGAGTTTAAAGAAACTTCGGCACAGTACCTGTGCAGTAACATCTTATTATTAAAGGCGTGCTTCAGTATGCAGTAAACTCACAAGGGAAATCTCATAGGATGTGAGCGTAAGTGCGGTATCAAATCAAATACAATACAACCGAATACAACAGGTATATAGACCTTATCGTTAAATGCTTGCTTACAAGCCCTTAACTTTATTCTCTTTAAAACGGCATTGTTGGTTAAGAAAATATTTACTAAATTAACTAAAGTAAAAAAAAAAAAATCGGCTATATAGCAGATTCTAGATTTAATTTTGGATTGGAGACGCTTAATGTGAGTCTGGAAGGAGAGTTTACAGTCTAACCAGAGACCTAGGTATTTGTAGTTGTCCACATATTCTAAGTCAGAAGCGTCCAGAGTAGTGATGCTGGACGGGCGGGCAGGTGCGGGCAGCAATCGGTTGAAGAGCCTACATTTAGTTTTACTAGCATTTAAGAGCAGTTGTTGGCAACGGAAGGAGAGTTGTATGGCATTGAAGCTCGTCTGGAGGTTAGTTAACACAGTGTCCAAAGAAGGGCCAGAAGTATACAGAGTGATGTCGTCTGCGTAGAGGTGGATCAGAGAATCACCAGCAGCAAGAGCAACATCATTGACGTATACAGAGAAAAGAGTCGGCCCGAGAATTGAACCCTGTGTCACCCACATAGAGACTGCCGGAGGTCCGGACAGCAGACCCTTCGATTTGACACACTGAACTCTGTCTAAGAAGTGGTTGGTGAACCAGGCGAGGCAGTCATTTGAGAAACCAAGGCTGTTGAGTCTGCAGATTAGAATGTGGTGATTGACAGAGTCGAAAACCTTGGCCAGGTCGATGAAGACGGCTGCTGGGTATTGTCTTTTATCAATGGCGGTTATGATATTGTTTAGTACCTTGAGCGTGGCTGAGGTGCACCCGTGACCAGCTCGAAAACCGGATTGCACAGCAGAGAAGGTACGGTGGGATTCGAAATGGTCAGTCATCTGTTCATTAACTTGGCTTTCGAAGACTTTAGAAAGGCAGGGCAGGATGGATATAGGTCTATAACAGTTTGGGTCTAGAGTGTCACTCCCTTTGAAGAGGGGGATGACCGCGGCAGCGTTCCAATCTTTAGGGATCTTGGACGAAACGAAAGAGAGGTTGAACAGACAGGTAATAGGGGTTGCAACAATGGCGGCGGATCATTTTCGAAGGAGAGGGTTCAGATTGTCTAGCCCAGCTGATTTATATGGGTGCAGGTTTTGCAGCTCTTTCAGAACATCTGCTATCTGGATTTGGGTGAAGGAGAAGCTGGGAAGGCTTGAGCAAGTAGCTGCGGGGGGTGCGGAGCTGTTGGCCGGGGTTGGGGTAGCCAGGAGGAAAGCATGGTCAGCAGTAGAGAAATGCTTACTGAAAATCTCGATTATCGTGGATTTATCGGTGATGACAGTGTTACCTAGCCTCAGTGCAGCGGGCAGCTGGGAGGAGGTGCTCTTATTCTCCATGGACTTTACAGTGTCTCAAAATTTTGGGGAGTTAGAGCTACAGCATGCACATTTCTGTTTGAAAAAGCTAGCCTTAGCTTTCCTGACTGACTGTGTGTATTGGTTCCTGACTTCCCTGAAAAGTTGCAAATCGCGGGGACTATTCGATGCTAGTGCAGTCCGCCACAGGATGTTTTTTATGCTGGTCAAGGGCAGTCAGGTCTGGAGTGAACCAAGGGCTATATCTGTTCTTAGTTCTATATTTTTTGAAAGGGGCATGCTTATTTAAGATGGTGGGGAAATTACTTTTCATGAATGACCAGGCATCCTTGACAGATGGGATGAGGTCAATATCCTTCCAGGATACCTGGGCCAGGTCGATTAGAAAGGCCTGCCCGCAGAAGTGTTTTAGGGAGCGTTTGACAGTGATGAGGGGTGGTCGTTTGACCGCAGACCCATAGCGGATGCAGGCAATGAGGCAGTGATCGCTGAGATCCTGATTGAAAACATCAGAGGTGTATTTGGAGGGCAATTTGGTCCAGATAATATCTAGGAGGGTGCCCATGATTACGGATTTAGGGTTGTACCTGGTGGGTTCCTTGATAATTTGTGTGAGATTGAGGGCATCTAGCTTAGATTGTAGGACTGCCGGGCGTTAAGCATATCCCAGTTTAGGTCACCTAACAGAACGAACTCTGAAGATAGATGGGGGGCAATAAATTCACATATGGTGTCCAGGGCACAGCTGGGAGCTGAGGGGGGTCTATAACAGGAGGCAACAGTGAGAGATTTATTTCTGGAGATTCATTTTTAAGATTAGAAGCTCAAACTGTTTGGGCATAGACCTGGAAAGTATTAGCGTGCACCCCGCTAACTAGCTAGCCATTTCACACATTTTACATTCACACTGTGCTCTGACGGCTCCACAAATATAGCGAGTAGAGAGGGGTGGCAACAGGGTTTGTGGAAGGTGTGTGTGTGTGTGTGTGGGAGAGGGTATAGGTTGCCTCTTTGTAACTCTACTCCAACTCAGACAGAACAAAGAGGTTTTAGTCTGTTGGATTCCTTCCTGTATTGCCTTGACCACAAGGGACTGTACCCCTACACCCCTCCTACCCCCCTCTACCCCCCCTACACCTCTCTACCCCTCCCACCCCCCTCTACCCCTCTTACCTCTCCAACACCTCTCTAGCCCTCCTACATCTCTCCACCCCTCTAGCCCTCCTACATCTCTCCAACACCTCTCTACCCCTCTACGCCCCCCCCCTGCCTCTGCCCAATCAAAAATAACAGTCAGCCCATCAGGGAGGGTGAAGACACACACCTCTCTACGCCCCCCCCCCCCCCCCCGACTCTGCCCAATCAAAAATAACAGTCAGCCCATCAGGGAGGGTGAACACACACACACACACACACACACACATACAGCGGTCAGTCACTCCAACTTTTAACAGGCCTCTTTACAGGAGACACATGGCTTGCATTCACTTTCAATAGGCTCTATTAAATCCTACTGACACAATGATACATTCTGTGACCAGAAGGGTTTTTACGACAACCATGTAGGCCATAGTACCAAAGAAGATAACTTCAAAAGGGGGACATCAATTCTGACTATAATGCCTTTGAAGGTCCTTTGATCTTTAAAGAAAGAGAAGTTCTAAAAATGGCCTAGAATGTGAAGGCACTAGGTACTAAGGCTGGCACAATTACTGTATAGCCTTGTAACCAATGATTATGATTGAAGACTTTCATGAAAATAAAATAACCGTCATAACAATAAAAATATATATACAGTGGGGCAAAAAAGTATTTAGTCAGCCACCAATTGTGCAAGTTCTCGCACTTAAAAAGATGAGAGAGGCCTGTAATTTTCATCAGGGGTACACTTCAACTATGACAGACAAACGGAGAAAAAAAATCCAGAAAATCACATTGTAGGATTTTTTATTAATTTATTTGCAAATTATGGTGGAAAATAAGTATTTGGTCAATAACAAACATTTATCTCAATACTTTGTTATATACCCTTTGTTGGCAATGACAGAGGTCAAACGTTTTCTGTAAGTCTTCACAAGGTTTTCACACACTGTTGCTGGTATTTTGGCCCATTCCTCCATGCAGATCTCCTCTAGAGCAGTGACGTTTTGGGGCTGTTGCTGGGCAACACAGACTTTCAACTTCCTCCAAAGATTTTCTATGGGGTTGAGATCTGGAGACTGGCTAGGCCACTCCAGGACCTTACGAAGCCACTCCTTTGTTGCCCGGGCGGTGTGTTTGAGATCATTGTCATGCGGAAAGACCCAGCCACTTTTCATCTTCAATGCCCTTGCTGATGGAAGGAGGTTTTTACTCAAAATCTCACAATACATGACCTCATTCATTCTTTCCTTCACACGGATCAGTCGTCCTGGTCCCTTTGCAGAAAAACAGCCCCAAAGCATGATGTTTCCACCCCCAAAGCATGATGTTTCCACCCCCATGCTTCACAGTAGGTATGGTGTTCTTTGGATGCAACTCAGCATTCTTTGTCCTCCAAACACGACAAGTTGAGTTTTTACCAAAGCGTTCTATTTTGGTTTCATCTGGCCATTTGACATTCTCCCAATCTTCTTCTGGATCATCCAAGTGCTCTCTAGCAAACTTCAGACGGGCCTGGACATGTACTGGCTTAAGCAGGGGGACACGTCTGGCACTGCAGGATTTGAGTCCCTGGCGGCGTAGTGTGTTACTGATGGTAGGCTTTGTTACTTTGATCCCAGCTCTCTGCAGGTCATTCACTAGGTCCCCCCCGTGTGGTTCTGGGATTCTTGCTCACCGTTATTGTGATCATTTTGACCCCACGGGGTGAGATCTTGCATGACGCCCCAGATCGAGGGAGATTATCAGTGGTCTTGTATGTCTTCCATTTCCTAATAATTGCTCCCACAGTTGATTTCTTTAAACCAATCTGCTTACCTATTGCAGATTCAGTCTTCCCAGCCTGTTGCAGGTCTACAATTTTGTTTCTGGTGTCCTTTGACAGCTCTTTGGTCTTGGCCATAGTGGAGTTTGGAGTGTGACTGTTTGAGGTTGTGGACAGGTGTCTTTTATACTGATAACAAGTTCAAACAGGTGCCATTAATACAGGTAACGAGTGGAGGACAGAGGAGCCTCTTAAAGAAGAAGTTACAGGTCTGTGAGAGCCAGAAATCTTGCTTGTTTGTAGGTGGCCAAATACTTATTTTTCACCATAATTTGCAAATAAATTCATTAAAAATCCTATTCCCAGTCCAGGACAGGTTAAAGTTAGTGAGGAAGATATGAGTCTCTAGCTTCAGTGATTTTTGCAATTCGTTCCAGTCATTGGCAGCAGAGAACTGGAAGGAAAGGCGGCCAAAGAGAGTGTTGTCTTTGGGGATGACCAGTGAAATATACCTGCTGGTATATTTAAGATAAGGAGGGGCTTTACCTAGCAAAGACTAATAGATGACCTGGAGCCAGTGGGTTTGGTGACGAATATGTAGTGAGGGCCTGTCACGACTTCCGCCGAAGTCGGCGCCTCTCCTTGTTCGGGCGGCGTTTGGCGGTCGACATCACCGGCTTTCTAGCCATCGCCGCTCCATTTTCTCATTGTTCCATTTGTTTTGTCGTGTTAACTGCACACCTGGTTTACATTCCCCAATCACACTGCATGCATTTATTCCTCTGTTCCCTCCCATGTCTTTGTGTGAAATTGTTTTGTTACGTGTTTAGTGTGATGCGCCAGATTGGTTTTTCCCCCGGGTATCATATTTTGACCCGTTGTATGTATTTGCCATACATTTGTATATTTGTGAATGTTTTCGCGGTTATTGACTTGTACTTGTGGCTGGAGGATTTTTGACGCAGTTGCGTCTTTCTTTTGTGCTTTTGCCAAATAAAAGTGTGCCTGATCACAACTCACTGCTCTCCTGCACCTGACTTCGTACCAGTAGCGCACAACCTTGACAGGGCCAGCTAACGAGAGCATACAGGTTGCAGTGGTGGGTAGTATATGGGGCTTTGGTGACAAAATGGATGGCACTGTGATAGACTACATCCAGTTTGCTGAGTAGAGTGTTCGAGGCTATTTTGTAAATGACATCGCCGAAGTCAAGGATCGGTAGGATAGTCAGTTTTATGAGGGTATGTTTGCCAGCATGAGTGAAGGAGGCTTTATTGCAAAATAGGAAGCCAATTCTAGATTTAATTTTGGATTGGAGATACTTAATATGAGTCTGGAAGGAGACTTTACAGTCTAACAAGACACCTAGGTATTTGTAGTTGTCCACATATTCTAAGTCAGAACCATCCAGGGTAGTGATGCTAGTCGGGCGGGCAGGTGAGGGCAACAATTGGTTGAAGAGCCCGCATTTAGTTTTACTAGCATTTAAGAGCAGTTGTTGGCAACGGAAGGAGTGTTGTATGGCATTGAAGCTCGTCTGGAGGTTAGTTAACACAATGTCCAAAGAAGGTTCAGATGTATACAGAATGGTGTCGTCTGCATAGAGGTGGATCAGAGAATCACCAGCAGCAAGAGCGACATCATTGATATATACAGAGTATAGAGTCGGCCCGAGAATTGAACTCTGTGGCACCCACATAGAGACTGCAAGTGGAAGGATAACAGGCCCTCCGATTTGACACACTGAACTCTTGTCTGTGAAGAGGTTGGTGAACCAGGTGAGGCAGTCATTTGAGAAACAAAGGCTGTTGAGTCTGCCGATAAGAATGCGGTGATTGACAGAGTTGAAAGCCTTGGCCAGGTTGATGAAGACGGCTGCACAGTACTGTCATTTATCGATGGCAGTTATGATATTGTTTAAGACATTGAGCGTGGCTGAGGTGCACCCATGAACAGCTCAGAAACCATATTGCGTAGTGGAGAAGGTACGGTGGGATTCGAAATGGTCGGCGATCAAAATGGTCGGAGATTGAACAGGATAGTAATAGGGGTTGCAACAATTTTTAGAAAGAGAGGGTCCAGATTGTCTAGCCCAGCTGATTTGTAGGGATCCAGATTTTGCAGCTCTTTCAGAACATAAGCTATCTGGATTTGGGTGAAGGAGAAGTCACGGAGGCTTGGGAAAGTTGCTGCAGGGGTTGCTGAGCTGTTGGCCGGGGTAGGGGAGCCAGGTGGAAAGCATGGCCAGCCGTAGGCAATAAGGCAGTGATCGCTGAGATCCTGGTTGAAGACAGCAGAGGTGTATTTAGAGGACAAGTTGGTCAGGATGATATCTAAGAGGGTGCCCATGGTTACGGATTTAGGGTTGTACCTGATAAATTCCTTAATAATTTGTGTGAGATTGAGGGCATCTGGCTTAGATTGTAGGACAGCCGTGGTGTTAACCATATTCCAGTTTAGGTCACCTAACAGTACGAACTCCGAAGATAGATGGGGGTGCAATCAATTCACAGATGGTGTCCAGGGCACAGCTGGGTGCTGAAGGGGGTCTATAACAAGCAGCAACGGTGAGAGACTTGTTTCTGGAATGGTGGATTTTTAAAAGGAGAAGCTCGAATTGCTTGGGCACAGACCTGGATAGTATGACAGAACTCTGCAGACTATCTCTGCAGTAGATTGCACCTCCGCCCCAATTGGCATTTATATCTTATCGGAAAATGTTAGTTAGAGTTAAGCCATGATTCAGACACGGCTAGGACATCAGGGTTGGCAGAGTGTGCTAAAGCAGTGAATAAAACACACTTGGGGAGGAGGCTTTTAATGTTAACATGCATGAAACCAAGGCTTTTACGGTTACAAAAGTCAACAAATGAGAGCGCCTGGGGAGTAGGAGTGGAGCTAGGCACTGCAGGACCTGGATTAACCTCTACATCACCAGAGGAACAGAGGAGGAGTAGGATAAGGGTACGGCTAAAGTCTATAAGAACTGGTCTTCTAGTGTGTTCGGAAAAGAGAATAAAAGGAGCAGATATCTGGGCACGGAAGAATAGATTCAAGGCAGAATGTACAGACAAGGGTATGGTAGGATGTGAGTATTGTGGAGGTAAACCTAGGCATTGAGTGACGATGAGAGATTTTGTCTCTAGAGGCACCAGTTAAGCCAGGTGAGGTCATCGCATGTGTGGGGGCGTGGAACAAAAGGGCTACCTAAGGCATATTGGGTAGGGTTAGGGGCTCTACAGTGAAATAAGACAATCACTAACCAAAACAGCAATAGACAAGGCATAGGCATGTGCAGCCAAGTGATCATAGGGTCCAATGAGTAGCACTAGATTAGTCAGGGAGCCAATTTCCGAAGTCGCTGCTACGCTATGCGAGCTGGAGACACGGCCTAATACCTAATAAACTGTCCGGTGAGTGTATACTGTGTGTGTGTGTGTGTTTATATATATATATATATATATATATATATGTCTATTGCTGTTTATATATATATATATATATATAAACACATACAGTTGAAGTCGGAAGTTTACATACACTTAGGTTGGACTCATTTTTCAACCACCCTACAAATTTCTTGTTAAGAATCCCGCTAACGGGATTGATATGACAACAGCCAGTGAAAGTGCAGGGCGCCAAATTCAAAACAACAGAAATCTCATGATTAAAATTCCTCAAACATAGAAGTATTTTACAACATTTTAAAGATAAACTTGTTGTGAATTCCACCACAGTGTCCGATTTCAAAAAGGCTTTCGACGAAAGCACACCAAACGATTATGTTAGGTCTGCACCTAGTCACAGAAAAACACAGCCATTTTTCCAGCCAAAGAGAGGAGTCACAAAAATCAGAAATAGAGATAAAATGAATCACTAACCTTTGATGATCTTCATCAGATGACACTCATAGGACTTCATGTTACTTTACATTAGCTCGTTATGTTTAGTAGTTCCAAAACATCCGGTGATTTTGGGCACCTTATTCATCCAAGCTACTCAATACTGCCCCCAGCCATAAGAAGTTAACAAACTATAGTTTTGGCAAGTCGGTTAGGACATCTGCTTTGTGCATGACACAAGTAATTTGTGCATGACACAAGGCCTACCTTCAAACTCAGTGCCTCTTTGTGTGACATCATGGGAAAATCAAAAGAAATCAGCCAAGACCTCAGAATAAAAATTGTAGACCTCTACAAGTCTGGTTCATCCTTGGGAGCAATTTCCAAACGCCTGAAGGTACCATGTTCATCTGAACAAACAATAGTACACAAGTATAAACACCATGGGACCACACAGCCATCATCCCGCTCAGGAAGGAGGCGTGTTCTGTCTCCTGGAGATGAACGTACTTTGGTGCGACGTACTGCCAAATTCTTTAAAACAACGTTGGAGGCAGCTTATGGTAGAGAAATGAACATGACATTTTCTGGCAATAGCTCTAGTGGACATTTCTGCAGTCAGCATGCCAATTGCACGCTCCCTCAAAATTTGAGACATCTGTGGCATTGTGTTGTGTGACAAACCTGTACATTATAAAAGTGCCTTTTATTGTCCATAGCACAAGGTGCACCTATGTAATGATCATGCTGTTTCATCAGCTCCTTGACACAAAATTTGAGAGAAATAAGCTTTTTGTTCTGGGAGTCAGTTAATTCTTATTTACAATGACAGCCTAGGAACAACTGCCTTGTTCAGGGGCAGAACGACAGATTTTTACCTTGTCAGCTCGGGGATTTGATCTAGCAACCTTTCAGTTACTGGTCCAATGCTCTAACCACTAGGCTACCTGCCACCCCAAATGTTGTATTTATATTTTTGTTCAGTGTATATATTTGGCTAATCGAATGGTTATTACGGAGACCGCGGTAATTTTACTGGCAAATAACCATCATCCAAAATTACATGACCGTCACAGCCCTACTAGGCACTTAACGAGAGGCGGACCTTATAGCTGTATGGTTACTTTTCCTTTCTCTGGCTAAAGTGGAGGGAAACTCTACACCCAGCCCACCTTTGGCCTACCTGGGCACTTACACAGGACCACCCACATCTGTAGTGGAGCAGTGAAATACTTAACACTGTCCTGACTGACTCCACCATACCAAATACTCAACACTGTGGTCCTCTGTAGCTCAGTTGGTAGAGCATGACACTTGCAACGCCAGGATAATGGGTTTGATTCCCGGGACCACCCATGCGCACACACTGAATCATAGAGCTTGTGCGGTGAATGCGAGGAATGTCCAAACAAACATTTCTCCTGAACTTATGTCTCCTAGAATGTGACCCCAGATGACCCTTCCAGAGAGGGAAATGTAAAAAATATATGTTTTGATGCTTTGAGAGGATCAGAGTTGAGATGGGAGAAGGAGACTGGTATTTAAAAAGACAGTGCGAGAGAAGGAGAGCTGGAGAGGGGGAAGAGAGAGAGGGAGAGATGAGTCATCGGTGAGGAGAAGGGTGATACAAATCGCTAAAGGAATCCCCCTCTCCTCTCTCATCCTCCCACGCCTGGAAGAATGAAGCTGGAGGTGGGGGAGCTCAGCCCACGCAGGGTTAGCCTGCTCTGGGCTTCTAAGGGAGAGAGGAACCCCCTCCATGGAGGTCAGAGGAACCACCAGGCTTCAGAGGGTACTGACTGAGTCATTCAGAGGAAATGTCAACCCTACAGTAGTTGTGACTCTATATAAAAACTCTGGCATCAGGTTAAAGACTCATCCCACAGTTCAACGTCTAGTTTTTATTTACATTTGGTTTGGTTGTCAACTAACATAAATTCAACAAAACAATTATAACACAAATCACATCATTGGATTTAGGTTAAAAGATGGGTGAAAAAAAGACAATGCCCTCATGTTGATGATTTTTGCAAATCCAATCAGTTTCCAATTTGATTCAACGTCATCACAGATTTTTGGGGTTAAAATGACATGGAAACAATGTTTATTCAAGCAGTTTTTTGCACAGTGGGATGTCTGCTGTTGTGTTGTAGATAAATGAGCTTGAAGTTTGAAGAAGGTGACCAAATAACAAGACATTGTAGTCATATTGGCAGTCACCTTACACCAGCGGTAAGTGTTCAGAAGCACTGAAAATCATAAATTCAACATCAATTAACATGGGTTGATTATCCATACATTCACTGTAGTTACCCTCTGACAGTATAATCCTTCTTTTTCCATTTCATTTCATTTTTTAGGTGTTCCCAGCGATTTGTTCTCTGTTCTGCTCCAGAACAATTCAATGGTTTTGAAAACACACACACACACACCTTTGTGCTTTTCCAGTAAGAGAATACCATACCATACGGCAACACACAGACTTTCCAAAGAATGTGATGGATGTGTTCCCCAAGGGAAAAAAGGGGAGTTTTCTGCCAACCAGCCATAGTACAAACTAACTGCCTATTGAGGAGGGATTTCCCAACAAAGCAGCCATGTACACACAGACTATGGGAGTGGAATATGGATGGAAAAAGAAAGAAAAAAGGAAAGTATGTTTTTAAAAATTATTTTAATGGGAGGGGGAAAAGAAAAAAGCGAGAGTGGGCCATGAGGTTTCCCATAAATGTTAATGAAGGGCTTTTCCAGAAGGAGTTTCTTTTTTCCTGCAGTACGAAACAAGGGGTCAGACAGACACTGATGTAACCAGTAGGGACCAGGGGTCCATCTAAAGGAGGAGGCAGAGAGGAGTGGAAAAACACAGGAAGGAACTGGGCTATAAAGGGCTTAAGGCTTTACTAGGGACTGCTAGTTCACACTGGAACCGCATAGAAATAAAGTGGTTGCGTCCCGAAATTACACGTTATTCCTTATATAGTGCACTACAATAAGGCCGCATAGGATTCTGGTCAAAAATATTGCGCTTGCCAATATGGTGCCACTTCAGAAGCACAGTGTCTTTTCATCAACAGGATAAGCTTAAGTCCTCTGCAAGGAGCAGGGAACAACTTTAAAGCTGTAAAAGTTGAGTGCGAGGTCCCCGGTTTCTCAAACTAAATCCCTTTACAGTGTATAGACACTATAATCACTCCATTCTTCCTCGTAAATCAGTTCCTTTCAAATAGTCCCTCAGTTCATGGACACTCTTTGTCCGCATAAAACTCTCTCATATTATTTAAAAAATATATATTTGGGTCAAAATTGGGTAAAACCAATCCCATTATTTTGTTCCATTTATGTGGCTATAGCCGTTAGATTAATTATATGTATTGAAAAACCAGAGCACAAGGTGAGCCTTCTATTTATAGATATAGAGTGAAGACTGCTGTAGAATGGACTGGAGAAGATCATTTCCAACTCGATAAGCCAATATGTGTGTGTGTGTGTGTGTGTGGCTGGCTTCTCACCAGTCACCTTCCAGGTTCTTTCTCTTGATTGGGTGGGTGTTTTGCTCCATGCATGACTCTCCAGTGTCAGCCCATTAAAACTGATTGAAACAGCCAGGCTTATAATAATCAGAATCTTCTGGCTCAGGGCTAATGTCAGGCAGATGAGTGTTTACAGAAAAATAGCTGAAGCTGAAGAGAAATGGAACAATGTTTATAGTTTCCCCCAGGGCTACAGGTCTTTTTATGTTCATCACAATTGTACATTATTATCTAGGCTGAAGCAGCTATGCTAAAATGCCTTTACAGTGAATCCTCAGAAAATGTATGTTAAATGAGTTATTGCTGTGAAGAGAGAATCAGGAAAACATTACTGTAAACACTTGAAAAAGTAATTTACTTCTCTACAGTCTGCTCAAAACAAACCATCCCAGACTGACTCAAAAAGTACACACACCAGGCATCTCTCCAGTCAGCCATCTCTCCAGTCAGTCAACCAGCCAGCTAAACAGCCAGCCAAACCGCCAGCCATCTAGCCTCAAACCAATTCACCACAGCCTGCTTCTGATTTCTCCTCTCTTTGTGATAGCAGCCTGCCAGGCAGTAGAAGAGCCAACCCGTCCAGCGGAGGGTCCGGAAGGCGAGGGTCCGGAAGGCGAGGGTCCGGAAGGCGAGGGTCCGGAAGGCGAGGGTCCGGAAGGCGAGGGTCCGGAAGGCGAGGGTCCGGTTCATACCAGGGTGACAGGTGAGGTGGTTAGAATGGCCCCACTGAAGAACATCAGAGCGAACACAATCTGGAACAAACAGAGCATTACAAGGACCGTTACCCGGGTCAGGCTGGTTCTGCTGAGCCTGGCGGATACGAGACTTGATCTCCCAGGTGACGGCGGCAACGATGCAGGTGGGTGGCACAAATGACTTCTGGCTCGGTACCCGTGTTGTCGGTGTTGAACTGGCAAGAGAGGGCATCAGGCTTGGTATTCTTTGAACCAGGGCGATAAGTGAGTGTGAAATTTAATCTACCGAAGAACAAGGCCTACCTTGCTTGCCGGGAGTTCAGACTTTTGGTGGTCTGGATGTAGGAATTTTTTTTTATGGTCAATCCACATGATGAAGGGGGTTACAGAGCCCTCCAGCCAGGGACGCATTCCTCCAGAGCCAGCTTAACTGCCAGGAGTTCCTGGTTTCTGAAGACAAAATTCCTCTCTGCAGGTGAGAGCTTACAGGAAAAGAATGCACATGGGTGGACCTTCTGACTAGAGGGGGAACGTTGAGACAGAACAGCACCTAACCCGGTGTCAGAGGCATCCACCTCGACGATGAACTGGAGTTCTGGGTCGGGCTGAGTAAGGACCAGAGCGGAGGTGAAGCGCCGCTTGAGTTTCAGGAATGCTGCCTCTGCCTCAGGAGTCCAGTGGAACGGAGTGGAGGTGGAGGTGAGAGTGGTGAGAGGTGCTGCCAGACGGCTGTAGTTGCGAATGAAACGTCTGTAAAAATGTGCAAACTCCAGGAAACGCTGTAGCTGCTTCAGGTTAGAGGGCACAGACCACTCTGTGACTGTCATGACCTTGGCGGGGTCCATACGTAACTGTCCCTGTGCAATAATATAACCCGGGAAAGACACTGTGGCAGCATGGAACTCACATTTTTCAGCTTTATCAAAAAGATTATTCTCCAACAGCCGTTGAAGAACTTGGCCAACGTGTTGCTGGTGAGCCTCAGGGTCCTTGGAAAAAACCAGGATGTCATCTAAATAGACAAAAACGAAGCTTCCAATCACATCCCTCAGCACATCATTGACTAGGTTTTGGAAAACAGGAAAACAGGGATGTTAGTAAGACCAAAAGGCATGACCAAATACTCAGTGACCAAGTGGTGTGTTGAACGCAGTCTTCCACTTGTCCCCCTCTCTTATGCGGACAAGGTTTTAGGCATTCTGGAGGTCGAGTTTGGTAAACACCGTGGCACGATGGAGGGGGGCAAAAGCAGAGCTGATGAGTGGCAAGGGGTACTTGTTCTTAACAGTGATATTATTCAGCCCACGGAAGTCTATGCACGTCCTCAGTGACCCATCCTTCTTCTTCATAAAGAAAAACCCAGCACCCACCGGGGAGGAAGTTGACCTGATAAGTCCTGCAGCCAGAGAATCCTGGATGTACTTCTCCATAGCCTCTTGCTCGGGACGAGAGAGGTTAAACAACTGGCTACTGGGGAGAGGAGCTCCAGGCTGGAGGTCAATGGTGCAGTCGTATGGCCGATGAGGCGTCAGCAACAGGGTGTGGTGCTTGCTGAACACAGGAGCTAGATCGTGATCCTCGGGAGGAACTGATGATGGTTCTGGAATGAACTGGGGCATTGACAAGGCGGGGGGGGGGGGGGGGGGGGGGGGGCAGAATGTAAACAATTAGTGTGACAAAATTAACTCCAAATGGTTAACTTTCCGGCGGTCCAGTCAATCTGTGTGTTGTGTAGCTTTAACCATGGATGGCCAAGAACCAGAGGAGAGTAAGGACAGTCGATTATGTGGAAACTGATCTTTTCCTGCTGATTTCCAGAGAGACGCAGGATGACAGGGACGGTTCTCTCACAGACACAAGCGAGGAGCTATCCATTGAGAGCGTTGGCATCGAGGGGTGAGTGTGGGACAGTGTCCAGGCCCAACTGGGTAACGACACCTCGGTCCAGGAAGCTCTCGTCGGCGCCCGAATCGATGAGAGCAGACAGAGGAAAAGCCTGGCTCTGGGCAAGCGATTTGGTTCAACAGTATATCCCCTACTACTGCCAAGCCCCTTCTTTTGCTGGACGCAGGGAACAAGTGGAGACAAAGTGACCAACCTGGCCACAGTATAGGCAGCTCCTAGCACCGATTCCTCGTTGCCTCTCCTCTGGAGAAATGGGCCCGGTCGAGCTGCATGTGTTCAGGATCTGGACGAGCCTGGGGATGGGATGCAGTCGGAGAAGGAGGACAAGGTACTGGAGAAGATGTTATGGGACATACAACCCTACCTACTCTCCCTCCAACGCTCACCGAGACGGTTGTTGATGCGGATAGCGAGAGAGATGAGTTCATCAAGTTCATCAGGCTCATCCCTGGACAACTCGTCCTTGAGGATCTCCGTGATTGCATTCCGGAATGCTCCCTGAAGGGCCTCCTCATTCCAGCTACTTTCAGCGGCAAGGGTGCGGAACTCACATGCCATCTCAGTAACACTATGGGGGGCCTTAACGGAGGGACAGGAGTCGTTTAGCAGCATCCTTACCGCAGACCGGGTGGTTGAAGACTTTCTTCATCTCCTCCGTAAAACTGGAGTAGGAGAAGCAGATGGGGGACTGTCTCTCCCAGTGCTTTCCCCGCCGTGGCCCAGGAAAGCACTGCTCCACAGAGGCAGCCAATCAAAAAGGAAATCTTGGCCCGTTCGCTAGCATAAGAGCAGGGCTGTTTCTCAAATACTAGTGAAAATTGTACCAAAAGGCTCTGCAAGCGCCGAGGTTGCCATCGTAACGCTCGGGAGTCGGAACAAACGGCTCCCGGAGCAGAGGAAAAGGACTTGGAACTGGTTGTGAGCTCTGGGCGAAGGGTCGGCCCTGTAGGTCAGACAGGCTCTGTGAAAACTCCTTGATGTGCTCCAGAAGGGTCTTCAGGGCTTGGTCATGTTGCTCGAGCAGGGTACCTTGGCCGACAAGGCTTTGGTGGAGAGCAGCAGAGTCTGCTGGGTTCATTTCTTTGGCCAGATCGTACTGTTACGCGGAGTGGAACAGGGGAACCCAAGAGCAGACTCAGACGAGGAGACTGGGATGAAGTAACCAGGGTATTTATTGAAACACAGGGTGAGATGGATTGCAGGTCAGGGGAAGCTCGGGCGGGTAGCTGGAAACCAGGTGCGGAGGCTGAGGCTGGAGCGAGAGGGGTTGAGACAGGGTAAGCAGGTCCGGAGGGGAATCAAAGGGAGTAGTAGAATGGGGAATCCAGGACAGAGCAGCAGAATGACGAGATGTGGGACTGGAGACAGAGACCAGAGTCAGAGTAGGCAGAACTGGAGCGGAAAGGTAAACAGCATCAGGCAAGGAAAACAGGCACAACAGGATAACAGGATCTGAATAGTAACAAACGGCTAGAAACGTAGACTGACAGCAGAGATTATGATCTGGCAGCGTGGAAGTGGCAGGGCTGAGTATTTGTAGAGGTCTTGATTATGGAACAGGTTGCAGCTGGTGGGGATCTGCTCTGACTCTAGCACACCTGTCTCCGCCCACACAATCTCACACACACAGAGAGAGAGAGAGAGGGAGAGGGAGAGGGAGAGAGTACTGTGGGAGTGGCGGCAGGTCAAGGAGACACAGGATGAGCAGTAGAGGGCAATGCAGGAGCAGATGTGACAGGTACAAAGAAAATCAAAGAAATGCACACAAAGATAACCCCAACCCATTCCCCCCCTCAGTCCCCATCCACCCACCCGTATACTCCCTCCCCAAGCGGAAACCATACTGAGAGTGTGGTGGTTGCCATCTTAGAGACAACATTTTTTTGCACCAGTGCTGCCTGCCAGCAGCAATCTTCTCTGATTGATTGACAGATGCATGGGGCTATCATCGTTAAGTAATAATTAAGTAATATAATAGAGCAAAGCCTTGAATATTCATGCACTTCAAAACTAATTGTGTACCTTTGCCCCAGAAGCATTTAACTGCAGGGCACTCCAACATATGAAGGAATGTGCATACCTGGTTTAGGGGACAGAGTGAACAGTTGGCAGATGGGGACAGTTTCATTGTAAAACGTTTCCTTGGTTTCAAATACAGTCTGTGAACAAACCTAAACCCAATATTAGGAAGATGGTCTTAATGTTTTGAACACTTAGTGTTTATGATGACGGAGAGTGTCGCTCTCTCACTTCATTTAACAGTTATGAAACTGGATCAGATTTTCAACTCCTTCCCACCCCTCTCCATCAACCGCTCCTTCATTTGATAACACACAGGGTTGTTCAAAAGCTCTTAAAATAACCCATTCCAGGGATTCTGAAAGGTTTGAGTTCATTGGATAAGGAATAGGAAAATAGCCTAGGGCTTATGCTTCAACATGGAAACGTTTTCATGCTATGCAAGCATGTGTATCTACTTGTGTGTAAGCATATGTTTTGCTATGTGACTGTGTGCATTCCATGTGTCTATGTGCAGTCGTTTGCACATACTGAATGTCTGCATACATGATTGTTTGTGTGCATGGGCGATTGTACATATGTGTTGTGTTTGAGCACATCTCCCATATGGAAAAGAATTATGAACATCAAATATGAATATTGTATGGCAGAAGCAGATTATTTGTACCAAAATAAATCTAATAGTTAATCTAATAAGATTGTATATATTTTTTCTTATATGTCTGTGCTGTATTTGTATATGTGTTAACTTGTATGCCTTATATGACAATCATAATTTAATACATGATTGTGGTGCATTTCATACAAAGATATGGTATGACATACTTAAGACAAAACTATGAATTACATGAGTTAACAATACATTTTTAAAAGAAAAGTGTTATTCTGAGAATGTAACCTCTAGAAAAGAAATGCTTTTCTTATAGGATCCACACTGTTGTTTTTTTAAAGTCAACATATGAAAAACCATGACAATTACTTTAAGAAAAAATACTATATTTGTATATACATTTCCATGTATAAGTTTCCATGGTTAAGGCTGGGCAGCACCTCCTACTGGACAGTTGATTTATCTACAGCTACGCATTTGGTCTCCCATCCAGGGTTTTAACCAAGCCCAGTCGTACGTAGCTTTGATATTTCTCACTGACTACTACCGTGAAAATTATTTTTGAAAGATCACTACTTAGTAACTAAATAAATTCACTGCTGCTATCAAAACCATTATTTACATAAGTATTCAGACCCTTTCCTATGAGACTCGAAATTGAGCTCAGGTGCATCCTGTTTCCATTGATCATCCTTGAGATGTGGTAAATTCAATTGATGATTGGACATGATTTGGAAATGCACACACCTGTCTATATAAGGTCCCACAGTTGACAGAGCATGCCAGAACAAAAACCAAGCCATGAGGTCGAAGGAATTGTCCGCAGAGCTCTGAGACAGGATTGTCCCCAAGAACACAGTGGCCTCCATCATTCTTAAATGGAAGAAGTTTGGAACCACCAAGACTCTTCCTAGAGCTGGCTGCCCGGCCAAACTAAGCAATCGGGGGAGAAGGGCCTTGGTCAGGGAGGTTACCAAGAACCCGATGGTCACTTTGACAGAGCTCCAGAGTTCCTCTGTGGAGATGGGAAAACGTTGCAGAAGGACAACCATCTCTGCAGCACTCCACCAATCAGGACTTTATGGTAGAGTGGCCAGACGGAAGGTACTCCTCAATAAAAGGCACACCAGCCGCTTGGAGTTTGCCAAAAGTTACCTAAAGGACTCTCAGACCATGAGAATCATGTTTCTCTGGGCTGATGAAACCAAGATTTAACTCTTTGGCAAGAATGCCAAGCGTCATGTCTGGAGGAAACATGGCGCCATCCCTACAGTGAAGCATGGTGGTGGCAGCATCATGCTGTGGGGATGGTTTTCAGTGGCAGGGAGACTAGTCAGGATCGAGGGAAAGATGAATGGAGCAAAGTGCAGAGAGATCCTTGATGAAAACCTGCTCCAGAGTGCTGAGGACCTCAGACTGGGGGCGAAGGTTCACCATCCAACAGGACAACGACCCTAAGCACACAGCCAAGACAACGCAGGAGTGGCTTCGGGACAGGTCTCTGAATGTCCTTGAGTGGCTCAGCCAGAGTCCGGACTTGAACCCGATCGAACATCTCTGGGCAGACCTGAAAATAGCTGTGCAGCAACGCTCCCCATTCAATCTGACAGAGCTTGAGAGGATCTGCAGAGAACAATGGGAGAAAGTTTGTAGCGTCATACGCAAGAAGACTCGAGGCTGTAATCACTGCCAAAGGTGCTTCAACAAAGTACTCAGTAAAGGGCCTGAATACTTATGTTAATGTGATAGTTCATACATTTATTGTTATTTTTTGTACCTGTTTTTGCTTTGTCATTATGGGGTATTGTGTGCAGATTGATGAGGGAATTATTTTTTAAATCCATTGCAGAATAAGGCTGTAACGTAACAAAATGTCTAAATGTTTACCACCCATGTAAGTTAGATATTATAATAATCTTCTATGAATCTTGTAAGTGTATTTGCTGCCAAATGCAAGTTCCAGTTATAACATATAAGAATCTATATAGGCAGTTAGCATCCCAGTGTGTGTGTGTGGATGCATGGACTCAAACACACACAGTTGCTTTTCTGCAAAGTTCAGGGCGCTGCTGTGGATTTAGCCTGGGGCTGATAGTGACAGGAAAGGCCAGGATTTAGCCTGGGACTGATAGTGACAGGAAAGGCCAGGATTTAGCCTGGGACTGATAGTGACAGGAAAGGCCAGGATTTAGCCTGGGACTGATAGTGACAGGAAAGGCCAGGATTTAGCCTGCGACTGATAGTGACAGAAAGGCCAGGATTTAGCCTGGGACTGATAGTGACAGGAAAGGCCAGGATTTAGCCTGGGACTGATAGTGACTGAAGTTTGCTAATGCTGAGTCAGTCTGCTGAGTCAGTCGGAGTGAGATATACAACTTAATAGAGTTAAAGCTAGAACACAGAGGCTTAATTGAGTTAAAGCTAGAACACAGAGGCTTAATTGACATCTGAGAATGATTTGAATTATGGAAGGAGAGAAAGAAAGGAGGTATGGATGAGAGCGTGGGGAACATTTATTTTCACAATGACTGCAGTACTGCAGAAAGCAATTATATGGCATCTGCATTATGGAATGTTCCTGGAAGACAGGAAAGGGAATTCATTAGGCTCGGTAATCAACCGCTCTGTGTGTCTCAGAGACTTAAGACATTCCTCTTATTGGAGCACATAATTACTGGCTCATGATAAAAAGGAGTGAGAGAGAGAGTGAGTGAAAGAACAGTGGGGGTGTGGGCAGCGGGCGGCAATACCTCCTCCAGGGGCTGATTGAATGACCCTCCCTGGACATGATTTACTACACAACAGGGACCTGAGGTATGCACTGACACACACACACCAGGGTTTCCATTAGGAAAATGTGGCATCAGGCATTTGACAGGTAGCATTTCAATTTACCGGACCTTTGAGAAATTTACCGGACCCATATGCATTGGGTGCGTAACCTGATTAGGGCGTCTACACACAGTGCTCAGAATGACAGAAATCACATTTTGAGGGTTATTAATATTAACAGAGCCTGCAAGACAAGGATGCAAGGATGTGCAGTCCTTCTTAAAGAATTCTGACGAGCAGGCCTCCTGAGTGCTGCAGTGGTCTAAGACACTGCATAGCAGTGCTAGCTGTGCCACTAGAGATCCTGGTTCGAGTCCAGGCTCTGTCGCAGCCGGCCGCGACCAGGAGACCCATGGGTCGGCGCAAAATTGGCCCAGTGTCATCCGGGTTAGGGGAGGGTTTAGCTGGCAGGATGTCCTTGTCCCATCATGCTGTGGCGGGCCGGGCACAGTGCACGCTGACACTGTCGCCAGGTGTACGGTGTTTCCTCCGACACATTGGTGCGGCTGGTTTTTGGGTTAAACCGTAATTGTGTCAAGAAGCAGTGCAGCTTGGTTGGGTTCTGTTTCGGATGACGCATGGCTCTCGACCTTCGCCTCTCCTGAGTCCGTACGGGAGTTGCAGCGATGAGGCAAGACTAACTACCAATTGGGGAGAATAAGGGGTAAAAAAATCATTCTGATAAGCACTTTCAACATGTTAGAATAACAGTCCACATGTACTTTTCCTCCACCAAAAAGATGAGTAACGAACAGCAAAATCACTAGCCTATGTCAATCTACTATCCCCCATAGTAGAACAGTTTACCTAGTCGATTGGTCAGCTTGTCTATAAAGAAATAACTTATTCCATACAGACTCTGGGAAAGTTGTGGGATGATAGATCACAAATTCATACAACCAGTTGGCCTAGTCTACATTTAAAAAACTTGAAAAAGCAAATGAGTCGGATGCATCTGATCAGAACGTTTAGCTTAAAATATTTATAAACTATTATGTCTTCAAATTATAAGCGCAGCAACGCGCACAAGGCAGTAGGCTACGTGCAAATGTTCAGTATATAATGAAATTAGCGTGAAAACACCATTGTCAAAAGTGAGTGGTTTCACGTGACAGAGATGAAAATCTACATTTGAAATGTAGAAAGAGGGGAGATTGCCCCCACGGATATGGTGTGATTTTGGCTAGGCTACTATGAAGCAAGGTAATATGTCATAACATTTTGAGGTTTCAAACAATTAAGTACTGTATATGTTTTCAAAATGCATACTGCTTCCAGCTCATTGCAAATTGGTGTGTGACTTGCTGATGAAGCCTGCCTTCCGTTGCCTCTGCATTTGCTGTTTGAGCAGCTCTCTTTCGATAAGCATTACCAGTCAAATATTTTTACATCGACTGGTATTTTCATCAATGAATAGGCTAAACAGCATTATTTAAAAATGTTTTTTTCCCCCTTCTTCTCCTGGACAATTGACCGGCTAACAGAAACCCTGCCACACACACACTGCCACACACACACACACACAGCCACACTGCCACACTGCCACACACACACACACACACCAGGGCCAGAAGTTCTGGAACACATAGAACACGACACACATATGGTGCATAAGAGAACAAAACACAAAACATTGAACAACAGACTTGGGATTCATTCCATCTCAATTCAGTCAATTAACAATTGAAAAATCTCTCTTATTTCGAATGAGGAATTCTGAACTGATTTGGAGTTGAGATGGAGGTGATAACCCAACCCTGCTGGACAAAAAGAGATATTACAAAAAGAAGAAGCATAGAACACCCACAGATACAGCAAAACCTTGGAAGGATCGGCACATATTTCTGCAGGAGGGCCAAAAGAAATGAAGGGTTGTTTATGCTTATACTCAAAAACTGAAAACACCAATTTTGTTAGGCTTTCCTGATGTGTTTACCAAAGACTGAGCTGGAAAAAGCCCCAAGTCTGTATTTTTAAGCACCACCAGCGAGCAGTCCAGAATTCCAGGATGGATACAGGGAATTAAGAGAAAACAAACAATGAAGGATGTCTTCTACATACTTGATGCTTTTCCCAGCCACGAATACCTCAGTTCGTCTCAATGCTGAAAAACAGATTCACTCTTGCTCTCGGCCGACCTGTGATTTGACCTTATAAGGGCTGAGAGGATGGCCAGGGGGGTGAACCTGTGTGGATTCAGGGCAGCATACCTCGACCACCTGGTGAAGCTGTTTTATCTTCCAGGAATGGTACCTCTCTAATCGCCACTGGTATAGAAAGGCTTAGCCCCAGGCAGATGCAACATGACACCAGTAGACATCCTAACATCTAATTCCAGGCAGCATCCCTCCTTCCATTCCATCAGCCACACACAGAGAAGGAATCATGTATCTCCTGGTGGGTTCTGGAACATTGCTGGAAATCTAAAGTAGTGGTCTAAACCCTCTCCTCTCTATGTGGGTTAGAGAGCAGCTGGTTGCTGAAGAACTTTAACACATTAGACTGACTCCCCCTGCAGGGCCATCTCGCTCTCTTTCTCTGGAAGATCTGATGTTGTTTGTGTTTTGTGTTCTAGAATCTCCTCAACCATTCCAAGTTACAACATCTCAGAAGCCATGTTCTCTGGCTCGCTCAGCATGTTAAGTGATACTGTGGAAAGAGGAGGAAAGGAGGAGAGAAGATTAATAATTTTCTTTTCTACAGCTGAGAAAGAGAAATAGAAGAGGAAGGTGGGAACAGCTCCAGTTCTTTTGTGGGAGCAAGAAAGTCTTTGGGCGCTGTGCTTTGAGGCCTTCTCAAAGTGCCGGCCTAATGAATCTCAATTTCAGAGAAAAGGAAATAAAGGTCAGGAAGACAGATGATCTGCATGCTGCAGTTACAGTATGGCAATTCCACGATAACGGAATTATGCTTTGACTCAGTTTTTTTCACTTTCAAATATTGTATATGCCCAAAAAAGTACATTGATTTCAAAGTTTAACAAAACATACAACTCTATGCACAATGACTACTTTTAAAAGAATCAACTGAAAAATGTCTCAAAACTAATTTAGTGGAATAACTGTGCAGATGCAAACTTTGGTAATGGAATTGTGGTAAAATCTCTGTCAGGTTTTTATGTGACCACGTTTTCCAAAAACTCTGTTAAGTATCTGCTCTGAATTAAGGTTCAAAGATGTCTGCAGAAATAATGAGGTGTCAGCTATGACATGGCTCCCTGAGTTAGAAAAAATCTACGTGGGTTATTGATCAACATTAAGTGAAGTGGATTTACACTCGGTAACGGAATTACGGTAACGGAATGACATCATGCGTCCCTGATCTGTACTACACAGAAATGCATTATTATGGATATGAATGTCATTCTCCTCATGTTTCACAAGTTTGGACAGCACAGCGCAGCACAGTAGAATACAGTCCAGTAGCACGTGACCCAACTGTGGTTTGTGACTACTATGATTTCCCATTGTAGCCAATTCAGTTGCAGTAATTCCATTACAGATTTGTTGGTAATTCCGAGTTTTAATCACTTAATAATTCATAAACAAAATTGATATCAGTAAAATCACTATAACTAATTGGTAGGTCTACCATTACTTGTAACTTCTGTGAACGTTCATTATCCTCCATCATCAAGAGGGAGAGAAATGAGGAAATATCTTAAAGTAATGGCATTACAAGGAACAAGGAAATATTTCATACATTTACCCAAAGTAAACAATTTCTCCAAAATGAAATATAAGCGTTGATATTAGTTGGCAAGGGTCTTTACATCACAATTATTGAGTTTTGATGTATTTCTGATACCTTTCAAGACTCTTTCTGGTACATGTTTTCTAAGACCCTTTTCTGTCTGTTTATCCAGAAATCAAAGCCTTTACTTATGGCTAATTTTTAAGATGGAAAATGGTTTAAAAATATATCTTTGCCTTCATTTCCCCCAAACTATAAAAACTCTTAGCTTTCATTGGACACCCAATTTTATATGGTCCTATGAACTTTACATGCTGGTGTTCATGGGTCCTTTTCCATGAAAATGCCCAGTAGCAACAGCCACGATTTGAGCTCTATGACCGAACAATTTAATCCATGAAATGTATCATCTGTGAAAGTTATACTCTTGTAATGGCGTGTTTTGCGACATGCTTTTCAAAGTCACCCTCACCCACACACAAAATCATTATGAGTCTATAGAAAAGCCAGTGATGTCATCTCTGTACACCTCCATGATAGCAAGCACCTGTGCTGGAACGCAGGTCAGGTCAGGTCAGGGTAGTGCAGCGACATGGTTGAACTGGAGATACTGTACTAATATACAAACACTGACACATGAATCAGCTGCTTACTATTCCAGTAGGAATGGCAGGCATTTGTTTTGCTTTGAATTGTTAAAATGTTTTACCATGTTGGGCTGAGACAGCCAGCTACTGTGGAGCAGTCAACTTCTGCTACTGATGGGTCATATGGACACACGCAATAACACGCAACACACACACACACACACAAATCACACACATAGGCACACACACACACATAAAAGGGCACACACACAACACACATACAAAAGGCAGAGATAAGAGATGCTCTCTCCATACAGCACATCCTAAAGAGGCTCATAGCCATTTAATCTACACATACGGTAGCAGAGGTCTGTGGTTAACGTCTTTGATAAGAGTAAGTCCTCCCACTTGAGTTGCACTGCTGTGGCACTCTGTCACCCCTAGACACACACCCCTTGTCAATCAATGTCTTGTGTGATGTCACCACTAGCCACACAGATCAGATCAGATGATAATGGTCAGGGTCTGGTCTCTCTAAACCTATTCTTAGCTCACATGCTAAGGGCATGCGCTCATAAACCATCATGATGTAGACATGGACCAGCTGATATGGACCACTCTCAACCACTCCATCCTTGGAGGCTGAGACCGCAGGCTGTGACCGAATCGCAGCAGCTTGCTACTATGACATCATCTAATCAGCATCTCGATCAGTGATACCATGATGCCAAAAAACAACCAATAAAGAACGAGTCCATCAACACAAAATGGCTTTATAATAAACTTGTGAAATGCAAAAAAAGAACTGCAGGAACAGAATCACATGACGTAAACATGATTTTTTAATCTAATGCAGTGGAATTCATAACAAATGTAACTTATAAAGCAACAAGAGTCTTTCAGTATTCAGTGGTGATTACAAGTGAAGGAGGAAGGGATTTAACCACACTTGTCCTGGTTTTAGTTACAGTACCGTCCAGCTGGGTTGAGAGGAGGGGGTGATGAGGGGTGGAGGGCTGGAGACAAATTGTTCTTCATTCACAAAGTACCCTAGATTAACTTCTGGGATGTGTCCCAAATGGCACCCTATTCCATATATAGTGCACTATTATTGACTAGAGCCTTATGATAATAAGGTGCTCTTTTGGAAACCAATCTGATGTGAGTTACTGTGCCAAGAGAGCATGACCAGCTCTAACAACTAAGTAGATACACTCACTGGCCACAGAGTGGAGAGAAGCTCTGACAGCATCGTTCTCCTTCCTTAGTTTAGACATCCAAGCAAAACTATTTATAATCCCCCTTAAACTTTGTTATGGGTTTTGGCTGATTTGATTGAGGAATTTTCCCTCGTATCACCCAATGATGTCATAGGAACATGATTGGAGGTCTCCCCTCATGGAAGGAACACTGAGCTGAGCGGAACGTTTGTTGAAGGAAAATGTGGATTTCTCTGCCAGAGATGAGGGAAGAATGACCAGAAATGGGTCTGTAATGATTTAACTCTTCCTCCTATTCAAATCTTCTCCAAATATTTAAAAAAATTCCCATTACAAAAGTCTTTCCTGAACTCCAAGATTCACAAATTAATATCTATAATCAAAAACATTTCCTTTGCAGGGGACGTAGGAAATGACTGTAGAAATGACTGGTTTGAATGGTTAAGGCCAGGGCTGATTTCAAGGGTTTACTGTTAACCTACATTACATGGACTTGCTCCTACCTATCTCTCTGATTTGGTCCTGCCATACATACCTACACGTATCTACACGCTACAGTCACAAGACGCAGGCCTCCGTATTGTTCCTAGGATTTCTAAGCAAACAGCTGGGGGCTTTCTATTATAGAGCTCCATTTTTATGGAAAGGTCTGCCGATCCATGTGAGAAACGCAGACCAGGTCTCAACGTTTAAGTCTTTACTGAAGGCTCATCTCTTCAGCGGGTCCTATGATTGAGTGTAGTCTGGCCCAGGGGTGCGAATGTGAACGGCAAGGCACTGGAGTGATGTACCGCCCTTGCGGTCTCTGCCCGGCCGGCTCCCCTCTCTCCACTCCATTCTCTACGGCTGACTCTATTATGAGGGATGAGTTACTAGCTTGCTCACGCTCTCCCACATCATCCCTAAGAGGGCCAGGCTTTTTTTTCTTCGCTATACTCGATTTGATTGGGATGAGTCACTGACGTGATCTTCCTGTCCAGATTTGCACCGCCTCGGGCTCTTGCGGTGGGGGACGATCTTCGTGGGCTATACTCTGCCTTGCCTCAGGGTAGTAAGTTAGAGGTCTGTTGATATTCCTTTGGTGGTTTGGGGCGGTGGCTGGGGTTATATCCTGCCTGGTTGGCTTTGGATGGGGCCAGTGTCTCCCAACCCCACTAGAATAGTCTATGTGCCTATCTGTTGTAATTCTCCAGTCTTATCTGGTGTCCTGTGTGATCTTAAGTATGCTCCCTCAATTTCTCCTCTCTCTCTGTGGTGGCAGAGGATCTCCTCGCTACTCTCCTCTTCATAGCCATTCTCACTCCCGTTCCTAAACTCTGTGTTGCCCTTTTGGTGGATCCCTGTGAACAGTTCCCCTCTCTACTTGTTTTTACCCCCTTTTGAGTTTTTCTGATGTCCCCAGTCCACCTGGTCGTGCTGCTGATACAGTTTCTGCTGTTCTGTCTGTGGCTATTGAACCCTGACCTATTCACTGGATGTGCTACCCTGTCCCGGACGTGCTCTTTCGCCCCCCTCTCCCTCTCGACCTCTGAATGCTAGGCTATGAAAAGCCAACTGACATTTACTCCTGAGGTGCTGAAACGTTGCACCCTCTACAACCACTGTGATTATTATTTTACACTGCTGGTCATCTCCACCCGGCAGAGCCAGAAGAGGAGTGGCCACCCCTCAGAGCCTGGTTCCTCTCTAGGTTTCTTCCTGGGTTACTGCATTTCTTGGGAGTTTTTCCTATTCACCGTGCTTCTACATCTGCATTGCTTGCTCTTTGGGGTTTTAGCCTGGGTTTCTGTATAAGCACTTGTGATATCTGCTGAGGTCAAAAGGGCTTTAGAAATACATTTTAATGACTGAACTGAGAGGGAGGATAGAGGAGTGAGTGGCATGCAGAATGCCTGTCTCTATTCAAACACAATCTCAAGATGTTGAATATTTTATGTTCCAATTTCCATTATCCTCCTGAGTGGCGCAGCGGTCTAAGGCACTGCATCTCAATGCAAGAGAAGTCACTGCAGTCCCTGGTTCGAATCCAGGCTGCATCACATCTGGCCATGATTGGGAGTCCCATAGGGTGGCGCACAATTGGCTCAGCGTCGTCCTGGTTTGGCCGGGGTAGGCCGTCATTGTAAATAAGAATTTGTTTTTAACTGACTTGCCCATCTAAATAAAGGTTCAATAAAAAAAAATTAAATCCTTGAGTGGGAATTGAAATTGCAAAGGAAGAAAATAGCACTTTCATTACCAAGGACAACTCAAGCAAGCAAACACACACACACACACACACACACACACAAACTCTATCCAAAGTGAGGAAACATTAAAACCTGACTATGTAGTTGGGAATTAAGCTTTTACGAAGCCACATTGTGAACAAACTATTCTAAGAAATGGTGATTAATGTGCCACCGATGATCAGACATGGCAACATGGCAGAGGGCACCATATCAGGTATGATGAATAAGGGCACCCTAACAAAGACACTTGTTTTGCTTTTCTGTGGTCGACCCCAGTTGTGGTTTTGTGGTCACTAGTAAATAACCATCTGAGGAGTCATCTACACCTTATCCTTCAGCAATGGAGACCTTCTGGTGGTTACTGCACTCCTTACATGGTCAAGCAGTGGTACCCTGGTCAGCCATTCCACATGGTCAATCAATCTAGGGGACGTTCGTTAGAAGGGGGTGCCCCACGGGGATTATGAAGATGGTTGAGTCATGTCCCAAGCTGGGACCAAGCAGGAAATTATGATGGCTAAGGGGTCTAAGGGACATTCCTGCGGAGGCCTGGATGCCAGCAATATTCCAGCTTGGAAGTGCGTGGCATTCCGAATTTTTGTGGGTCTCTTTCTGGAGTGGACCGCAGCACATCTATGAACACGACGCAAGACCTGGAATGGAATGGACTGATGTCATCCTGCTGGTCAGCTGATAGAGGCTCTGAGGCACCAATAAACTAGAGCGTGTGTGTGGCTAAACAATCATGATCAAACTACATCGAACAAAAATATAAATGGAACATGTAAAGTGTTGGTCCCATGTTTCATGACCTGTAATAAAAGATCCCACAAATGTTCCATATACACAAAAACCCTATTTCTCTAAAAATGTGTTTTAATCCCCATTAGAGAATATTTGCCCTTTGTCAAGATAATCCATTCACCTGACAGGTGTGGCATACCAAGAAGCTGATTAAACGGCGTGATCATTACAAAGGTACACCTTGTGCTGGGGACAATAGAAGGCCACTTTTACAAAATGTGCAGTTTTGTCACACAACACAATACCACAGATGTCTCAAGTTTGAGGGAGTGTGAAATTGTCATGCTGACTGCATAAAGGTCCACCAGAGCTGTTGCCAGAGAATTGAATGTTTATCTCTCTATCATAAGCCGCCTCCAACGTAATTTTAGAGAATTTGGCAGTACATCCAACCGGCTTCACAACTGCAGACCATATGTATGGCGTCGTGTGGGTGAGCGGTTTGCTGATGTTAACGTTGTGAACAGAGTGCTGGTAGTGGGCTTATGGTATGAGCATAAACTATGGACAACAAACACAATTGTGTTTTATCAATAGAAATTTGAATGCACAAACATACCATGGCGAGATCCTGTATTCCCAGTTATGTGAAATCCATAGATTAGGGCCTAATTAATTTATTTAAATTGACTGATTTCCTCATATGAACAATAACTCAGTAAAATATTAGAAATTGTTGCATGTTGCGTTTATATTTTTGCTCAGTATACATTGTGCTATAACACAACTGTAAATATCAATGCCAGGAGTTTCTTAAAGGGGATGTGCAGTTAGTGATGATGTACTGTTGATGTCTTAAAGGGATGTGTAGCTACTAGCTACTGAGCACATAAACCATTCTGAAAATACGAATTAGAGGGGAATATTGGGACATGAAATACTACATCAGATGAATATGAGTTAGACTTTCTGACACAGAGTATTTTCAGTAAAAATTCTGAAGAGCATATAAAAGCAGACATGCTGTCACAGGACAGGAATGTAAGAATTGAGTGGAACACTGTGGGAAAGGCTGCCGGCCGGGCTGGGTGTACTGCTCTCTGCTCCTCTTTGGCATTGGACAGGTGTGTTGCTCTGCTCAGGACGGGACAGGATGGAACATTCCCTGCCAATCACCACCAAGCCCTTTAACACCTCCTCCCCGTGCCCACCGAAAGCAGCCAATCAGAGTGGTACAGTGGTAAACAGGTAGGAGAGAACAGTCGTAAATCACAATTCTCTCTGAAAAACAGTTGCAAGAAAATGTAAAAGAGAGAGAGAAAGGACGGAGTATTTTGGAAGATAAATATATTTTTCCAGGCATGCTTCTGTCATTATCATTCCTGAAGTAGCTCATGTTTGAAATCAGTGGGCCGTGGAACATCGAGCAGAGCTCGCTCCACACCGAGGGGACCACGGAGGAGGGCTAATGGGGAAATCAGGTGCTCTGACTGGGGCTACATCGCTGCCAGAGGGCTTTCTGGAGTTTCTGACCTTAATCTCTCTCCTGACCAGCGTTCAGCTATGTCTGTCAGTCTAGCTAGGTCTCTTCACCCACTCGATCGCTCAGTCTAAATACCTTGGTCTGTCTTTCTCTCTAAATGTCTCTCTGTCTCCCATTCAGCCACGTCTTCCTGTCTGTCCTGGCTGTGTTTTTGTCCGACGAAGGGAGTTATGGAAGAGGCAGGTAGATAGGGGAAGCAGAGTAGCCAATAGGCTTCAGGCTTTCACGCAATGATATCATCTTCATACCTTCTCACAGACAGGGTGGGAGGTCAATGGGGAGTGTTTGGGGGAGGAAGGGAGCGGAGATACGGTCAGATCAGAGGAGAAAGACTCATGTTACCTGATGGTGTGTGGACAGGCTGGGCTTCTCCCTCCCATACACACATGCCAGGAGGAACATGAGTTGCACCTTTTACAGTGTATGACGCCATACACAGGCCATGTGTATGTGCGTGAGAGTGTGTGTATGTGTATGTGTTTGTGTTTGTGAGTGTAAATGTGTGTACTGTATATATGTGTTTGTGTGTGCAACAGGTCCAATCTAAGTTCACACAGAAGGTCAGCATTGTAGGAGTGTTTCTGTAACATGAGCACCCAGCTATCCCACTAATCAGGTCCCAGTATGCACAGCTAGGCAGATACTACAAAGTGTTTTTCAGAGTTCTTAACAGCCTGGCCATGTTAGAGTACCTCAAAAATGACTCCCTCACTGCTAAAATGCTGACTCCCTACAACAGTACAGCAGTGGTCAGGTCAACTCCCATGTCATATCTCAAAGGCTTCACAACCTCTTTGTTTCTACAATGTTTACTACCGCCTTATGTCCATATTGTCACATTCCTGAAGCACATTAACATCATCCTAACCACCAGGACCCAGCCTTATGACAACAAAGTAAAGCCTTTCTCTGTAACACCTCTGAAAGGGCAACCCATCGAAGTTATTACCCTGCCAGTGTCCGCCATTTCCTGCACTGCTGCCATTATGCTGCCTTCCAGCTATCTCTCTGTCTCCCTCCCTCTTTCTCTCTCTCTCTCTCTCTCTCTAAACCATTAGGGCGTGGGTAAATAAGAAGATCATTTACAATCTCAGAGTGCTACAACCGTCTAATATACACATGTCAGAGCGAACCACAAAGCATGGAGAGGTCCATTATATATTCATGAATACAAGGCCTACGTCGGCACTCACACATGCACCCACACACACACGCCATCCAGCTTAAATTAACAAAGTGATGGGGAATAAGTGGAATAACAAATGCCTTTTGAAAAAAGTCACATAATGGTTTTAATAATGAAAGTCTTTGTGTAGATTAAATGGAACCTGACACAGTGACAGAACATTTCTCAGAGCCCTGGAGCTGAGCGGGTTGTTGAGAATCTCTCATGGACTGGTACAGGTAACCTGGCCTCGTTTAATACAACATGTCAAAGTGTCAGGAGCCACAATGCACTGCGTCCATAAATCTCGCTCTGCGGCAATACATCAGCATCTACTGGGAACAAAGCAAAAAACAGATCTAGGAAATAACACAAAGCTCAACCTCATCTATTCTCCTCCAGGCTCAAATCGACTTTTGGCCATTATTCATAGTAGTACACAGGGAATCATAGTACATGTGGTGGCAATGGACATCCTCAGTCTGATTCAAGTTCATCTCATCCTGTAGTATGGTATACTAATAGCATAGTTGGCCTAATAACAAACATTACTACTAATAATACGGATGGATATGATATACTAGATTATTAATTCAGGCATTATAGGACACTTGACAACTCTTGAATATGAATAAACCACATTAGTTACAAGCTACATCACAGAAGATTACTGAGCAGAGTGGGTTTGATGGTGAGATTATAATGAGTTGTGACTTTGGGATAACAAGCCGACTTGGACTATTTGAAGTGACACATCTATTCTAGTAAAGGTTCTTTTTAAACCTTAGTTTGCCCTCAGAAGGTGAGGCAGGTGTGACAAGCTCTATTAGAGGATGGTTGGCAGTGATAGTCTCTGTTCCTGAGAGCGTACAGTAGAGAGGAAGTTTTTTTATAAAAGCATTATTAATCCTTCCTAAAAATATAAATAAAAAATTGAGGGAGCAAACAGTGATGAAGATAATCCAGACATGTATTATGTTTGAAGTGGAACACCCCACACACCCTGCCAAGCAGAGTTTTTACTAGATAGGATGCAGCTCTGCCAAACAGGTACAGACAAAAAGACACACAACATGCAATTAAAATGAACCTTACAAATAGCAGTGTTGGGCGATTTAGAAAGCCAGTCAGTCAATAAATAATATAATAATATTCATAGGAAAGGTTTTCATCTTTAGCTCACAATCTGTGTATAATATATGATTAGAAAGGTAAAAAAATTTTGTAAAACATCACAGCACAATTGAAAAATATATGGCACATGGAAACCAAACGAGGGTGGTCTATGGTGATAGGTTGGATGGGCTGAGAGTGGCTGAAGGTTGGGAATAAAGAGCTTATGTTTGGTCATGTACTATTGTTATGTGACTGCTTTATATAAAAGTACCATGTATGTAAAAATGTATATGCAAAATGTATATGAAAATGTATTATGTAAAATGTATGTATATGTAGCAAAAAAGCTTTAAACAAAACTAAGATATTTGTCCTCCGAAGAGCAGGGGTGGTGAAGGGGTTTAATAAAACAAATGAAAATAATAAAAAGACACACACCACACCTGAAACACAAGATTCAGACATAGATAAACATTAAACATGCACAGACTCAGACAGATACTGTATGATAGACACGGACACTAGACAGATACTGTAGGATAGACACAGACACTAGACAGATACTGTAGGATAGACACAGACACTAGACAGATACTGTAGGATAGACACAGACACTAGACAGATACTGTAGGATAGACACGGACACTAGACAGATACTGTAGGATAGACACAGACACTAGACAGATACTGTAGGATAGACACAGACACTAGACAGATACTGTAGGATAGACACAGACACTAGACAGATACTGTAGGATAGACACAGACACTAGACAGATACTGTAGGATAGACACAGACACTAGACAGATACTGTAGGATAGACACAGATACTAGACAGATACTGTAGGATAGACACAGACACTAGACAGATACTGTAGGATAGACACAGACACTAGACAGATACTGTCGGATAGACACAGACACGAGACAGATACTGTCGGATAGACACAGACACTAGACAGATACTGTCAGATAGTGCCAGTTGGTAGTAGATAGAAAGTCCGTCCTCCTGTGTGGAAAAACAACCTGTGGTTCCCTAGGTTACCCCATTGGCTCACAGCCAAAACTTTACCCTTTTCAAATGCAATTTTCTTGTTGTCTGCTTGCTTTAGTGAATTACAAATCTATACCGATCAAAAATATAAAACACAACATGAAACAATTTCAAAAATTTTACTAAGTTTCAATTCATATAAGGAAATAAGTCAACTGAAATAAATTCATTAGGCCCTAATCTATGGATTTCACATGAATGGGTAGTGGCACAGTCATGGGTGGGCTTGCCAGGCCCACCGACTGGGAAGCCAGGCCCAAACAAATTTTCCCCACAAAAGGGCTTTGTTACAGACAGAAATACTCTTGAGTTTCATCAACTCTCCGGGTGGCTGGTCTCAGACGATCTTCCAGGTGAAGAAGCCGGATTTGGAGGTCCTGGGCTGGCATCGTTACACGTGGTCTGCGGTTTTGAGGCCTGTTGGACGTACTGCCAAATTCTTTAAAACGACATTGGAGGTGGCTTATGGTAGAGAAATTAACATACAATTATCTGGCAACAGCTCTGGTGGACATTCCCGCAGTCAGCATGCCAATTGCACTCTCCCTTAAAGACATCTATTGTGTTGTGTGACAAAACTGCATATTGTAGAGTGGCATGTTGTCCCCAGCACAAGGTGCACCTGTGTAATGATCATGCTGTTTAATCAGCTTCTTGATATGCCACACCTGTCAGGTGGATGGATTATCTTGGCAAAGGAGAAATGCTCACTAACAGGTTTGTGCACAAAATTTAAGAGAAATAAGCTTTTTGTGAGTATGGAACATTTCTTGGATCTTTTATTTCAGCTCATGAAACATGGGACCAACACTTTACATGTTGCGTTTATATTTTTGTTCAGTGTACATTTAAGAAAAGTACAGCATGTCTAAAGATTACTTCTAAACATTGCCTGCTCCCGAGCATTCTCAATACTTAGAAAAACATTCGATTGTAGGGCTTCTCTCATGCCCCTTTTCACGATAGTGCTAGCAGCCACGTGAGTGAGTGCTAGCTAGCTACCAAACGGAACATTAAGCTAGCCAAGACCAACAACACAAAAACATTTACTACACAACTACAAGGAGTGAGTGGAGTTACAAATGGACTATACTAGATAAGATAAATGTCTTACCTGTGATGAAATGTTTTCCACACACATAAGCTACTTGGACACCGGGTCCTCACATTTCCCACGTCGAATAGCCTGAAGTCACAGGGCTCTTCTCACAGGCTCATTGTGATCCATAGGTCGTGATTTCTGACTGGTTAGATTGAACAACACAGCAACTTTTCGGCATATTTTGTTATTTCTGTATAACAAAAAATGTACAGTGAAGTTGGCTCTTTTACAATGGGGGTCAATAGGAAAGAATGTTTTACCCAATTTGTGGGCGTGGTCAATGAGAATTCCTTATCATGACATGAATATGGACTCAGGAGCATAGACAGACACAAACACTGTCCTCATGGTGTCTGTCTGTGTGGAATTGGCTGTGTGTGTGTGTGTGACCGGGTCTCTCTCTGTGAGGTCTCAGATTCAGGCCCCAGAGGTAATTAGGCAGATTAATGAAGCACTGGGCAGCAGCTCTAAACGCCTCGAACAGCTCCAGGGACATAACATTCAGGAGCCGTGTGTGTATGAGTGTGTGGCTATAAGTGTCTGTGTCTAGGTGTGTGTGTGACAGCATGGCAGGCACTTTGGGAACTGCTATGATTGGCCCACGGCCACCTCGTCCCGAGCTAAGGTGTCCCGTCCTCTGCCTGCCCTGGTCTGGGCCAGCAGGAAGCACACATTAAGCTCTGCTCATTACTGCATGTGCCTGGACAAGACTGTGTGTGTGTCTATGAGAGAAAGTCTGTGTGCATGTGTGTCTGTGTGTGTGCATGTGTGAAAGATTGTGCATGTATTTGTTTGTGTGTGTTTTTGTCTATGTGTGTGTCCATGACTGACGCAAAGAGTACGTGAATGATTGGATTTGTTTACGCAAGACTGTGTGTGTGTTCCTCCCTGACTGTATCTGTGTAATAAAAGGGATTAGAGCGAAAGCAAAACATAAGCAGTGCCACGGCAGGGCCAGTCCTGTTGTCCAACATGTGAGGAAGAAGCCCAGCGTGCTCCACACATGCGGTTCACACACTCCTCCCCAGTCCCCGGTCCTCAACCTCAGCCAGGGCATGGATACAAACAGTAGGAGCATCACGGGTGGTTTGGATGAGTGTATTCTGAGTTATAGTACTGCTAGTGGAGAGGCTGCTGAGTGAGTCCACATTCTCTGTGGTCTAAGAACGGAGCAGAAACGTGACCTGCTCTTGGTTCGCTCCATTCATTCACATGTAATTCAAATAGTAGTTTCTATATTTATTATTATTTATAAAAAATATTACCCCCTTTTTCTCTCCAATTTTGTGATATCCAATTACGATTTTGTCTCATTGCTGCAACTCCCCAATGGGCTCGGGAGAGGCAAAGGTCGAGTTAGGCTCCCTGCGAAACATGAACCGCCAAGCCGCACTTCTTAGCACCTGCTCGCTTAACCAGGAAGCCAGCTGAACCAATGTGTAGAGGAAATACCGTTCAACTGGCGACCACTATCAGCCTGCAGGTGCCAGGTCCGCCACAAGGAGTCGCTAGAGAGCGACTTGTGACGACACTGAGCCAATTAAGCTCCCCCTATCGGATACCTGGCCATGGTCGGTTATGACACAGCCTGTAGTGACATAGCAACACAGACCGCTGCGCCACTCGGGAGGCCTCAGATGTTATTTTCATGTATATTTAAGCACATTTAATGATGGGGATGATGAGCATGTGTGTCTCCATGTGCAGATAAATGCTGTATTTCAATATTCTGACTTCTGAGGTGAATAGTCAGCCTTCCACTTTACAAGACAGCCCATGACATAACATCTGTCATTACGACTTATCACATCTTCAGTTAGGATAAAATTGTCTCCTAAGTGCTAAGCCTAAGAGATTTAAAGTGCAGTGAGTGTGCACTATTTCATTATGTGTATGTGATCCCTGTAGAAACGGAACTCACAACCTTGGCATGGGTAGAGCCACACTCTTACCCACTGACCCACACAGACTTATGGCAGTCAAATGTAGGCTTTATGGCAGTCAAATGTAGGCTTCGTGGTAGTCAAATGTAGGCTGCGTGGTAGTCAAATGTAGGCTTCGTGGTAGTCAGATTTATGGCAGTCAAATGTAGGCTTCGTGGTGGTCAAATGTAGGCTTCGTGGTAGTCAGATTTATGGCAGTCAAATGTAGGCTTCGTGGTGGTCAGCTTTATGGCAGTCAAATGTAGGCTTTATGGTTGTCAGCTTTATGGTAGTCAAATCAAATCAAATTCTATTTGTCACATGCGCCGAATACAACAGGTGTAAACCTTGCAGTGAAATGCTTACCTAAAAAAAAGTATGAGATAAGAATAACAAATAATTAAAGAGCAGCAGTAAATAACAATAGCGGGGCTGTATACAGTGGGTACATGTACAGACAATGTGCGGGGGCACCGGTGTTGATGGTAATTGAGGTAATATGTCCATGTAGGTGGTTAGTTATTAAAGTTATTAAAGTGTGAAGAGTTATTAAAGTGACTACGCATAGATAATAACAGAGTAGCAGCAGCGTAGTCCGGGGGGGGGGGGGGACAATGCAAATAGTCTGGGTAGCCATCTGATTAGCTGTTCAGGAGTCTTATGGCTTGGGGGTAGAAGCTGTTTAGAAGCCTCTTGGACCTAGACTTGGTGCTCCGGTACCGCTTGCCGTGTGGTAGCAGAATGAACAGTCTATGAATAGGGTGGCTGGAGTCCTTGACAATTTTTAGTGCCTTCCTCTGACACCGCCTGGTATAGAGGTCCTGGATGGCTTGGCCCCAGCGACGTACTAAGCATTACCCTCTGTAGTGCCTTGTGGTCAGAGGCCGAGCAGTTGCCAGTGAAACATAAGATATTACAGTTTTAAATGTCCCGTTGGTAGGATATACGTGCTTTCAGTTCGTCATATTTATTTTACAGCCATTGAGTGTTAGGTAGCAGGATGGAAGGCAAAGGAAGATTAGCCACTCGTCACCTAAACCTCACAAGGCACCCTGATCTTTTTCTGCGAAATCTCAGTTTCCTTTTCCAGCGAATGCCGAGGATCTGGGCCTGGTTGGGTGTCTGTAGTGTCTCCCTCCCCTCCAACTCATTGACGAAAAATGATTTGTCTAATCTGAGGTGAGTAATCGCAGTTCTGATGTCCAGAAGCTCTTTTCAGTCATAAGAGACCGTAGCAGCAACATTATGTACAAATCAAGTTACAAATGACGCGAAAAAACAAACAAAATAGCATGTTTGGTTAAGAGCCGATAAGACGGCTGCCATCCCCTCCGGCGCCATCATGAACAAGCTTTATGGTAGTCAAATGTAGGCTTTGTGGTAGTCAGCTTTATGGCAGTCAAATGTAGGCTTTGTGGTAGTCAGCTTTATGGTAGTCAAATGTAGGCTTTGTGGTAGTCAGCTTTATGGCAGTCAAATGTAGGCTTTGTGGTAGTCAGCTTTATGGTAGTCAAATGTAGGCTTTGTGGTAGTCAGCTTTATGGTAGTCAAATGTAGGCTTTGTGGTAGTCAGCTTTATGGTAGTCAAATGTAGGCTTTGTGGTAGTCAGCTTTATGGTAGTCAAATGTAGGCTTTGTGGTAGTCAGCTTTATGGTAGTCAAATGTAGGCTTTGTGGTAGTCAGCTTTATGGTAGTCAAATGTAGGCTTTGTGGTAGTCAGCTTTATGGTAGTCAAATGTAGGCTTTGTGGTAGTCAGCTTTATGGTAGTCAAATGTAGGCTTTGTGGTAGTCAGCTTTATGGTAGTCAAATGTAGGCTTTGTGGTAGTCAGCTTTATGGTAGTCAAATGTAGGCTTTGTGGTAGTCAGCTTTATGGTAGTCAAATGTAGGCTTTGTGGTAGTCAGCTTTATGGCAGTCAAATGTAGGCTTTATGGCAGTCAAATGTAGGCTTTATGGTAGTCAGCTTTATGGCAGTCAAATGTAGGCTTTATGGCAGTCAAATGTAGGCTTTGTGGTAGTCAGCTTTATGGCAGTCAAATGTAGGCTTTATGCCTTTAAAATGATTAACTCGGGTAGCCTTCCACAAGCTTCCCACAATAAATTGGGTGAATTCTGGCCCATTCCTCCTGACAGAGCTGGTGTAAATAAGTCAGGTTTGTGGGCCTCCTTGCTCACACACGCCTTTTCAGTTCTGCACACAAATGTTCTATAGGATTGACGTCAGGGCTTTGTGATGGCTACTCCAATACCTTGACTTTGTTGTCCTTAAGCCATTTTGCCACAACTTTGGAAGTATGTTTGGGGTCATTGTCCATTAGGAAGACCCATTTGCGACCAAGTTTTAACTTCTTGAGATGTTGCTTCAATATATCCACATAAATTGTCCACCCTCATGATGCTATCTATTTTGTTAAGTGCACCAGTCCCTCCTGCAACAAAGCACCCCCACAACATGATACTGCCACCCCCATGCTTCACGGTTGGGATGGTGTTCTTCGGTTTGCAAGCCTCCTCCTATGGTCATTATGGCCAAACAGTTCTATTTTTGAATCATCAGACCAGAGGACAGTTCTCCAAAAAGTATGATCTTTGTCTCCATGTGCAGTTGCTTAATGGTAGTCAAATGTAAAGCTTTAAGGCAGTCAAATGTAGACTTTATGGCAGTCAAATGTAGGCTTTATGGCAGTCAAAAGTAGACCATATGGCAGTCAAAAGTAGGCCATATGGCAGTCAAAAGTAGGCCATATGGCAGTCAAATGTAGGCCATATGGCAGTCAAATGTAGGCTTCGTGGCATTCAAATGTAGGCTTCATGGTAGTCAAATGTAGGCTTTATGGTAGTCCGCTTAATGGTAATCAGCATAATGGCAATCAAATGTAGGCTTTATGGCAGTCAAAAGTAGACCATATGGCAGTCAAAAGTAGGCCATATGGCAGTCAAATGTAGGCTTCGTGGCATTCAAATGTAGGCTTCATGGTAGTCAAATGTAGGCTTTATGGTAGTCCGCTTAATGGTAATCAGCCTTATGGTAGTCAAATGTAGACTTTATGGCAGTCGAATGTAGTCTACGACAGTCAAATGTAGGCTTTAAGGCAGTCAAATGTAGGCTTTAAGGCAGTCAAATGTAGGCTTCATGTCAGTCAAATGTAGGCTTTATGGTAGTCAAATGTAGGCTTTATGGTAGTCAAATGTAGGCTTTATGGTAGTCAAATGTAGGCTTTATGGTAGTCAAATGTAGGCTTTATGGTAGTCAGCTTAATGGTAGTCAAATGTAGGCTTTATTGTAGTCAAATGTAGGCTTTATGGTAGTCAAATGTAGGCTTTATGGTAGTCAAATGTAGGCTTTAAGGCAGTCAAATGTAGGCTTTAAGGCAGTCTAATGTAGAGCTTTATGGCAGTCAAATGTAGACTTTATGGTAGACAGATGTAGGCTTTATGGCAGTCAAAAGTAGGCTTTATGGCAGTCATTTGTAGGCTATATGGTAGTCAAATGTAGGTTTTAAGGCAGTCAAATGTAGGCTTTATGGCAGTCAAATGTAGGCTTTATGCCTTTAAAATGATTCACTCGGGTAGCCTTCCACAAGCTTCCCACAATAAATTGGGTGAATTCTGGCCCATTCCTCCTGACAGAGCTGGTGTAAATAAGTCAGGTTTGTGGGCCTCCTTGCTCACACACGCTTTTTCAGTTCTGCACACAAATGTTCTATAGGATTGACGTCAGGGCTTTGTGATGGCTACTCCAATACCTTGACTTTGTTGTCCTTAAGCCATTTTGCCACAACTTTGGAAGTATGTTTGGGGTTATTGTCCATTAGGAAGACCCATTTGCGACCAAGTTTTAACTTCTTGAGATGTTGCTTCAATATATCCACATAATTTTCCACCCTCATGATGCTATCTATTTTGTTAAGTGCACCAGTCCCTCCTGCAACAAAGCACCCCCACAACATGATACTGCCACCCCCATGCTTCACGGTTGGGATGGTGTTCTTCGGTTTGCAAGCCTCCTCCTATGGTCATTATGGCCAAACAGTTCTATTTTTGAATCATCAGACCAGAGGACAGTTCTCCAAAAAGTATGATCTTTGTCTCCATGTGCAGTTGCTTAATGGTAGTCAAATGTAAAGCTTTAAGGCAGTCAAATGTAGACTTTATGGCAGTCAAATGTAGACTTTATGGCAGTCAAATGTAGACTTTATGGTAGTCAGATGTAGGTTTTATGGCAGTCAAAAGTAGGCTTTATGGCAATCAAATGTAGGCTTTATGGCAGTCAAAAGTAGACCATATGGCAGTGAAAAGTAGGCCATATGGCAGTCAAAAGTAGGCCATATGGCAGTCAAATGTAGGCCATATGGCAGTCAAATGTAGGCTTCGTGTCATTCAAATGTAGGCTTCATGGTAGTCAAATGTAGGCTTTATGGTAGTCCGCTTAATGGTAATCAGCATAATGGCAATCAAATGTAGGCCATATGGCAGTCAAATGTAGGCTTCGTGTCATTCAAATGTAGGCTTCATGGTAGTCAAATGTAGGCTTTATGGTAGTCCGCTTAATGGTAATCAGCATAATGGCAATCAAATGTAGGCTTTATGGCAGTCAAAAGTAGGCCATATGGCAGTCAAATGTAGGCTTCGTGGCATTCAAATGTAGGCTTCATGGTAGTCAAATGTAGGCTTTATGGTAGTCCGCTTAATGGTAATCAGCATTATGGTAGTCAAATGTAGACTTTATGGCAGTCGAATGTAGTCTACGACAGTCAAATGTAGGCTTTAAGGCAGTCAAATGTAGGCTTTAAGGCAGTCAAATGTAGACTTTAAGGCAGTCAAATGTAGGCTTCATGTCAGTCAAATGTAGGCTTTATGGTAGTCAAATGTAGGCTTTATGGTAGTCAAATGTAGGCTTTATGGTAGTCAAATGTAGGCTTTATGGTAGTCAAATGTAGGCTTTATGGTAGTCAGCTTAATGGTAGTCAAATGTAGGCTTTATTGTAGTCAAATGTAGGCTTTATGGTAGTCAAATGTAGGCTTTATGGTAGTCAAATGTAGGCTTTAAGGCAGTCAAATGTAGGCTTTAAGGTAGTCTAATGTAGAGCTTTATGGCAGTCAAATGTAGACTTTATGGTAGACAGATGTAGGCTTTATGGCAGTCAAAAGTAGGCTTTATGGCAGTCATTTGTAGGCTATATGGTAGTCAAATGTAGGTTTTAAGGCAGTCAAATGTAGGCTTTATGGCAGTCAAATGTAGGCTTTATGGCAGTCAAATGTAGTCTACATGGCAGTCAAATGTGGCCTTTATGGCAGTAGAATGTAGGCTTTTGGTAGTCAAATGTAGGCTTTATGGTAGACAAATATAGGCTTTAGAGTAGTCGGGTTGATGGTAGTCAAATTTAGGCTTTATTGTAGTCAAATGTAGTCTTTAGAGTAGTCAGCTTTATGGTAGTCAGCTTTATGACAGTCAAATATAGGCTTTATAGTAGTCACATGTAGGCTTTAAGGCAGTCAGATGTAGGCTTCATGGCAATCAAATGTAGGCTTTATGGCAGTCAAATGTAGGCTTTATGGCAGTCAAATGTAGGCTTTATCGTAGTCAAATGTTGGCGTTATGGCAGACAAATGTAGGCTTTATGGTAGTCAGCTTAATGGTGGTCAAATGTAAAGCTTTATGGTAGTCAAATGTAGGCTTTATGGCAGACAAATGTAGGCTTTATGGTAGTCAGCTTAATGGTGGTGAAATGTAAAGCTTTATGGTAGTCAAATGTAGGCTTTATGGCAGACAAATGTAGGCTTTATGGTAGTCAGCTTAATGGTGGTCAAATGTAAAGCTTTATGGTAGTCAAATGTAAGCCTTATGTAGGCTTTATGGCAGGTCAAATGTAGGCTTTATGGTAGTCAGCTTAATGGCGGTCAAATGTAAAGCTTTATGGTAGTCAAATGTAGGCTTTATGGCAGACAAATGTAGGCTTCATGGTAGTCAAATGTAGGCTTCATGGTAGTCAGCTTAATGGTGGTCAAATGTAAAGCTTTATGGTAGTCAAATGCAGGCTTTATGGCAGACAAATGTAGGCTTTATGGTAGTCAGCTTAATGGTGGTCAAATGTAAAGCTTTGTGGTAGTCAAATGTAGGCCTTATGTAGGCTTTATGGCAGGTCAAATGTAGGCTTTATGGTAGTCAGCTTAATGGTGGTCAAATGTAAAGCTTTATGGTAGTCTAATGTAGACTTTATGGCAGTCAAATGTAGACTTTCTGGCAGTCAAATGTAGGCTTCATGGTAGTCAAATGTATGCTTCATGGTAGTCAAATGTAGTCTTCATGGTAGTCAAATGTAGGCTTCATGGTGGTCAAATGTAGGCTTTATGTTAGTCGAATGTAGGCTTTATGGCAGTTGAATGTAGGGTTTGTGACAGTCGTAAGTAGTGCTGTGTAGGTTCTCATTAACTACTTATAATGTCTTATGACAGTGTCATGACAGCTAATGGCAGTCTAATGTAGCCTTGAACAGGTTCTAATTAAATGCATGTCTCTATCAGAGCTAGTGATCATCAAGCTCAGGTTTTCACATCACAGTGAGCTGATTCCCTGGTGTCTCCAGAAGCGCTCAGTCACAGTTTAGTAATGTAGATCTGTCATGGCTCAGAGGATATAGAGTACAGATCAGTGATATACGACAAGTCTCTCTGAGGAGTAACGGATAAACCCCAGGGCACTAGCCAGGGTCTGAGTTTTAGTGCATTTCTATACACTAAAATGCTATTTAGAGAACAGCAAAATTACCCCAGCCATTGTTACATTGGTTGCTGTAGATTCATTCTTCTCAGTCAATCTCCAAACACATAGCCTATTAGCTATACAATTAGCCACTACATATCAACTCAGCACCGGGATTTAAAAACTATAATTTAATACATACAGAGGGATCTGTTAGTAATTTTTTATTATTATTTCGCTTTACAGAACCTTTTTCTATTGTTGCAATTTTACAGCAAATTTCCTGCAATTCTACACATTTCGCCATGGGGTGTGGAGACATTTTTGTAGTTTTAAAAGCAAATTTCCTGTAATTCTACACATTTTCCATGATTTATACCATGTTATCATGATATGAGTGCGATTGACTAACAAAATCAATGGGGGCCCCCCCTGGAGGTCAGGGCCCCTAGGCACGTGCCCCCGGTCGGTAATTCTGCCATTATAACGACAAGTTTAGATAGCTGGCTAGACTAACTAGACTAATTTACCAATCTAAAAATGTTTTAACTGACATGGGCTTATTGAGTGACTGTTAGTGAGTGACATAAACCGAGTGTACAAAACATTAGCTTTCACCTGGATTCACCTGGCCAGTCTACGTCATGGAAAGAGCAGGTGTTCCTAATATTTTGTTTATATACACAGTTTATTAGGTACACCACCATGGTCAAGAAAATGGTGTGCTCCTACAGAATCCTGTGGCTGGAACTCGCTATATAAAGCAGGCATTGAGGCATCGAGGCATTCAGTTACTGTTCGATTGAACATTAGAATGCGCAAAACGAGTGACCGAAGCAACTTGATCGTGATATGATCGTTGAAGCCAGGCATTCCTAACGTTTTGTACACTCAGTGTATAACAAAAGAGAAACAACTGATGTACAAACAAGTTTCAAAATGTCACCTTGTGTATTCTACTATTCAGTAAGTTGAGACCCCGACAGAATTCCCCCATAATAAATAATGATACATATTATATTTTAAATATATATTTGTTTAACTACAGAGGATCTGGACCTCGGTGTCCTCATATGTAACTACGGCCCTGGTTAACACGCTAGAGCGCTAATACGATGAGCCAGTGATTGACTGGCAGGGCCATGCACAAGGGCAAGAGGAGGAATTACGCCTGAGCAATCACACACACTCCTCGAGCAACACACTCTGCACGCGCATAAACACACAGATAGAAACACACACATACAGAGACATAACCACACACTCTGGCGCATGCACGCACACAAGCACACACACTCTGGCGCATGCACGCACACACACACCCTGCGCTCGCACACACACACAGGCACACACACCCCAACCACCTCTCCTCTGATGCCCTGCCAAGCCTGCTGTAACAGGGCCCAGGGTGAGAGACTGGCCCCGAGAGGGTGAGTTGCCCTGTTCCTGCTCTAATGACAGAGAATCATCAATCTTCAGGGCTACACTATCAACCACCTGCTAGGAGAAAATGTGTGTGGTGAAAATTGTGTGGTGGGTTATGTAATTTACAGTGTGTGTGTGTGACAGTGTGTGTGTGTGACAGTGTGTGTGTGTGACAGGCGATGACTCTTATCCAAAACCCTTCCGGAAGTCTGCATGTGTCTCCTGCTGCTTAGCGCCCCGGCCACAGTCCTGGTACGGATGCGCTCTTATTGTGGGTCTAAGCCGCAGAGCAATTAGATTTGTTTATACAGAGTGCTTCGGAGGAGCTTGTCATCCTGCCAGGGCCCATTTCCCCATGGCTCCACAGCCTGAGTCCTCAGGGCTGCCTCCCTGGGGCCCGGCCCGCCTGACAGACAGGGGCCACATTACTGGCAGTGTCGTTAACCGGACCTGGATTTAAATAATATTCGAGATCTTTCACATGCTTTTAGCATTTTCTCTAGGCTGCCTATAGTGCCAGATGGATGGGGTTTGCAGTGCCAGATGCCTATAGTGCCAGAAGGATGGAGATGTTCTATTGGTTCCATTGTGCCAGGCAAGCTCAATCAAGCACAGATAAATTATTTTAAATGATTTTAAATTGTATTTGGACCCAGGTCTGCAAGGTACTGTCAGTTCTTACCGGAGCCAGATGAAGAGAGGCGGAGACAGGAGACTCACGTTGCTTCATGATTTCAGGGCAGGCACATCACTGGCCACCTCAGACACCATGAGCGGTTGGAGGGCCCCCAATCACCTCCAGAGGTTGTGTCCCAAATGGCACCCTATTCCCTATATAGTGCACTACTATATAGGGCCCATTAAAAGCAGTTGATTTTGAATGCAACCAGGATGATGACTACTCTGACTGAGGACGGATGGAAGAGACACTAGTAGCGCTGTCTGTCTGCCAGCATCAACAACAAAGCGGCTGCCAGCAGTTGACTCCTGATACTTACTCACTCTGATCTAAAATAAAAGATGTCAGATACCTAAGGTTTTGGTCATTGCCAAGGGAACAATGGATGGACCAGAGATGCTTTATTTTCTAGTTCTGGCAGGAAGGGATCCTACAACAGAGATACAGATCATCAGCCATGGCATGAAACAGGAGTGAAATGCATTAAGCTTTTCTACTAAGGAGAACCAAACAAAACTGTCAGGATCGAGTAAGCAGTGTGCCCTGTCTGGTAGATAACACAACCTCCCCAAAAATTCATCGCCCGCACACACACTCCCAAAAACCTCTCAACCTTTTCCAAACGCCATGCCAACTGATAACAAAACACTTCATCTGAAGCACCTTAGAGGCCAGAGTATCCCCCTCTTTGATCTCTCTCTTGCTGGGATTCACCTCTTTACTAAACTATTCCCTGGAAAACTAAAGAAACAGTTACACAACGGAAATCTCAAGCTCCTTGCTGTACCAAATCTCACATTTATATCAACACAGTCACTCTCAAGCAGGGTTGGCCGGTATCCAGAATTTCATATCATCATGCTGTCCTTCCCTCATCCCGGGATTTACGGTATTACCGGCTTAATACACAAGGGGGCACCAAAATATGCTAAAAAGCTGCTTGGAGAAGATGGGGGAGGAGCAGACAGGCCGATAACAGAGAGGAGAAAAACGCAAGGAAATCAAAAGATAGCAGCGACAACTGTACAGATAACTCATCCAAAGGTCATGTACTTCTAAAACACAGCAGAAAGCCAACACAATATGATGCCCGTCACCTTATTAACCTTTCTGGCGCAGGCGTTCCGCTAGCGACCCACCTCAACAACATCCGGTGAAATTGCAGAGCAAGAAATTCAAATACAAGTGTCATACATCAAAATAAAGCTTAACTTCTTGTTAATCCAGCCGCGGTGTCAGATTTCAAAAAGGCTTTACGGCGAAAGCACACCATGCGATTATCTGAGGACAGCGCCCCGCATACATACAAAAGCATGAAAAACATTTTTCAACCAGGCAGGTGCGCCACGAAAGTCAGAAATAGCGATATAATAAAAGCCTTACCTTTGAAGATCTTCTTCTGTTGGCACTCCAAAAGATCCCAGCTACATCACAAATGGTCCTTTTGTTCGATAAAGTCCTTATTTATAACCCCAAAAACTCAGTTTAGCTGGTGTGCTTCATTCAATAATCCACCGGTTTCCCTCCTTCAAAATGCATACAAAATGAATCCCAAAAGTTACAAATAAACTTCTCCAAACAAGTCAAACAACATTTCTAATCAAACCTCAGCTACCCTAATACGTAAATAAACGATAAAATGTATTGTCTTTACCGGAGATAAACCACAAAGAACGCGCTCTCACCCACGAGCATGAAAACACTACAGCCAAAATGTATTTTTGTTTTTGGATGGTTTGTCCTCGGGGTTTCGCCTGCCATATCAGTTCTGTTATACTCACAGACATTATTTTAACAGTTTTAGAAACTGTATAGTGTTTTCTATCCAAATCTACCAATTATATGTATATCCTAACTTCTGGGCCTGAGTAACAGGCAGTTTACTTTGGGCACGCTTTTCATCCAGACGTCAAAATACTGCACCCCTAGCCCAAATGGGTTTTAATTGGCGAAATATAAATTGTCAAAATGTATGTATTTCCTACGGCTGAATTTCTGTAGTTCAATGCTTCCCATGCCCCACCCACCCTTCTGGCTATTGGGATACAATACAAGGTGTGGTTGAAAAATTCTGTTCAAAAGTTTGGGTTCACTTAGAAATGTCCTTGTTGTTGATAGAAATGCATATTTTTTCCCCATTTAAAATAACATCAAATTGATCAGAAGTACAGTGTAGATATTGTTAATGTTGTAAATGACTGTTGTAGCTGGAAATGGCAGATTTTTTATGGAATATCTACATAGGCGCAGAGGCCCATTATCAGCAACCATCACTCCTGTGTTCCAATGGCACGTTGTGTTAGCTAATCCAAGTTTATAATTTTAAAAGGCTAAACCCTTTTGCAATTATGTTAGTACAGCTGAAAACTGATTAAAGAAGCTTAACTTGCTAGTTATCTAAGTGACTGAATTAAAGCAACTGGAATATTATTTCATCTAATGAGGTCATATTGAATTAATTTGAGCTTTCTGTTAAAGTTTCTGGCAATGGTTTTATTTAAGGAAGGAAATACACACTGCCTTGAATTCAAACCCTGTAAGAACAGACACTGGAGATGAGAAGCAAGTACAGAGAGTAACCATTTAATGAAACACGGACAGGAACTGCATCTGGACAGCATCTGGACAGGGGAAAACAAAACAAATACAATAATGCGACACAGGGATCTAACCGAGGGGCAATCAACAAGGTAATGGAGTCCAGGTGAGTCCAGCGAGCGCTGATGCTTGTAATGATGGTTACAGGTGTGCGTAATTATGAGCAGCCTGGAGCCTTCGAGTGCCAGAGAGGAGGAGCGGGAAGCAGGCATGACAGTACCCCCCCCTCTAGGGGAGACACCTGGCATCCCACCTGGGCAAGCCTGATGGGTCCGCCGAGGTACGGCGCTGGACAACCCGGCTGAGGTGTAGAAGCCCAACGGGCCGGCTGAGGCGTGGGAGCCCGACAAGCCGGCTGAGGCGTGGGAGCCCGACGAGCTGGCTGAGACCGATGAGCCGGTTGAGGCGTGGGAGACCGACGAGCCGGGTAAGGCGTGGGAGCCCGACGATCCGGATGAGGCATGAAACGCCTGACGATCCGGATGAGGCATGAAACGCCTGACGAGCCGGCTGAGGCGTGGGAGCCTGACGAGCTGGCTTAGGCGTGAGAGCCCGACGAGCCGGCTGAGGCATGACGTGGGAAACCTCTCGAGCCAGCTAAGGCGTGGAAGCCCAACGAGCCAGCTGAGGCACCCCCGGTTCCTACGGCAGTAGCACCTGGACCGGACATCACCAACAAAACAAAAACCTCCCTGATGCTTCAAATATTGGTGTCAGCATTCTGTAAGGACAGACGCTGGAGACGAGAAGCAAGTACGGGGAGTAACCATTTAATGAAACACGGACAGGAACAGAATACAGACAGTGTCTGGATAGGGGAAAACAAAAACGACAATAATGCTGACACAGGGATCTAACCGAGGTACAGACAGATATAGGAGGAGCAAACAACAAGGTAATGGAGTCCAGGTGAGACCAGCGAACAAGGATGCGAGTAATGATGGATTTAGGTGTGGGTAGTGATGGGCGTGACAATACCCCATTGCGTTATTCCACATTTTGTTGTGTTAAAGCCTGAAATCTAAATGGATTAAATCGTTTTGTTTTTAAATCACCCATCTACACACAATACCCCATAATGAAAAAGTGAAAACATGTTTTAAGCCATTTTTGCAAATTGATTGAAAATGAAATACAAAAATATTTAATTGACAAAGTATTCACACCCCTGAGTCAATACTTTGTAGAAGCACCTTGGCAGCGATTACAGCTGTGAGTCTTTCTGGGTAAATCTTTAAAAGCTTTCCACACCTTGTGCAACATTCTTTTCAAAACTTTCAAAGCTCTGTCAAATTGGTTGTTTATCATTGCTAGACAACCATTTTTAGGTCTTGCCATAGATGTTCAAGTAGATTTAAGTTAAAACTGTAATGCTGTAACTCATTGTCTTCTTGGTAAGCAACTCGGTGTAGATTTTAGGTTATTGTCCTGCTGAAAAGTGAATTCATCTCCCAGTATCTGGTGGAAAGCAGACTGAACCAGATTTTCCTCTAGGATTTTGCCTGTGCTTACCTCCATTTGTCTCTTTTTTATCCTGAAAAACTCCCCAGTCCTTAAGGATTAAATGCATACCCCTAACATGATGCAGCCACCACTGTGCTTGAAAATATGGGGAGTGGTACTCAGTAATGTGTTGTATTGGATTTATCCCAAACATAACACTTTGTATTCAGAATATATATATTTTTTGCAGTATTACTTTAGTGCCTTGTTACTAACAAGATGCAAGTTTTGGAATGTTTTTATTCTGTACAGGCTTCCTTCTTTTCACTCTGCCAATTAGGTTAGTATTGTGGGGTAACTACAATGTTGTTGATCCATTCTCAGTTTTCTATCACCGCCATTAAACACTAACTGTTTTAAAGTCCACATTGACCTCATGGTGAAATCCCTGAGCAGTTTCCATCTTCTCTGGCAACTGAGTTAGGAAGGACACCTGTATCTTTGTAGTTTTTTTTACCCATTTACCAATAGGTGGCCTTCTTTGCGAGGCATTGGAAAACCTCCCTGGTCTTTGTGGTTGAATCTGTGTTTGAAATTCATTGTTCGACTGAGGGACCTTACAGATAATTGTATGTGTGGGGTACAGAGATGAGGTAGTCATTCAAAAATCATGTTAAACACTATTATTGCACACAGAGTGAGTCCATGCAACTTATTATTTGACTTGTTCAGCAAATGTTTAGGCTTGCCATAAAAAAGGGGTTGAATATATATTGACTGAAGAAATTTCAGCTTTTAATTGTTTTTATTAATTTGTAAAACTGAATGAAAACATAATTCTGTGTTTAAGGTATTGTGTGTAGGCCAATGACACAAAATCTCAAATTAATCCATTTTAAATTTCGGATGTAAAACAACAAAATGTGGAAAAAGTCAAGGGGTGTGAATACTTTCTGAATGCAGTGTATCTACTCCCAAGTATTGAAAATAGGAAACGATTGGGAGTAGAGATGGAGTTCTCCATCGGGTCTTGAGAGGCAGTAGGGCTGATTTGGTTAGATTCATTTTTTAACTTCAGATGCAGCTGAATTTATCTATGATCGTCAATGCGCTTGGGAGCGTCCAATAATACTTTAAAGGAAAACTCCACCCAAAAACGGTATTTTGTAATTTTTTTCATTAGTCCATTGTTGATATAGTCTCAAAATGTTTTGCACGTCAGCAAACAAGTTTTCAAGATGTATAACTTTCAAAATACAGAAATACAGCCGGTATGATGCATTTTGCATGTAAATACATCCTACCGGATGTACAGTGGGGCAAAAAAGTATTTAGTCAGCCACCAATTGTGCAAGTTCTCCCACTTAAAAAGATGAGAGAGGCCTGTAATTTTCATCATAGGTACACTTCAACTATGACAGACAAAATGAAGAAAAAAAAATCCAGAACATCACATTGTAGGATTTTTAATGAATTAATTTGCAAAGTATGGTGGAAAATAAGTATTTGGTCACCTACAAACAAGCAAGATTTCTGGCTCTCACAGACCTGTAACTTATTATTTAAGAGGCTCCTCAGTACTCCACTCGTTACCTGTATTAAAAGACACCTGTCCACAACCTCAAACAGTCACACTCCAAACTCCACTATGGCCCAGACCAAAGAGCTGTCAAAGGACACCAGAAACAAAATTGATTTTCTGGATTTTCTTTCCCTCATTTTGTCTGTCATAGTTGAAGTGTACCTATGATGAAAATTACAGGCCTCATCTTTTTAAGTGGGAGAACTTGCACAATTGGTGGCTGACTAAATACTTTTTTGCCCCACTGTATCTAGAGTTATTAAAATGACAATGCATAAATGACAACAGAGAGTAGCAGTGGTGTAAAAAGGAGGGGGGGAACTACAAATAGTCTGGGTAGCCATTTGACTATATGTTCAGGAGTCTTATGGCTTGGGGGTAGAAGCTGTTTAGAAGCCTCTTGGACCTAGACTTGGCGCTCCGGTCCCGCTTTCCGTGCGGTACACGAACAGTCTATGACGAGGGTGGCTGGAGTCTGACAATTTTTAGGGCCTTCCTCTGACACCGCTTGGTATATCGGTCCTGGATGGCAGGAAGCTTGGCCCCAGTGATGTACTGGGCCGTTCGCATTACCCTCTGTAGTGCCTTGTGGTCGGAGGCAGAGCAGTTGCCATACCAGGGAGTGATGCAACCAGTCAGGATGCTCTCAATCGTGCAGCTGTAAAACATTTTGAGCATCTGAGGACCCATGCCAAATCTTTCAGTCTCCTGAGTGGGAATGGGTTTCGTGCCCTCTTCACGACTGTCTTTGTGTGCTTGGACCATGTTAGTTTGTTGGTGATGTGGACACAAGCTCTCAACCTGCTCCACAGCAGCCCTGTCAATGAGAATGGGGGCATGCTCGGTCCTTTTTTTCCTGTAGTCCACAATCATCTCCTTTGTCTTGATCACGATGAGGGAGAGGTTGTTGTCCTGGCACCAAACAGCCAGGTCTCTGACCTCCTCCCTATAGGCTGTCTCGTCGTTGATCAGCAAACTTAATGATGATGTTGGAGTCGTGCCTGGCCGTGCAGTCATGAGTGAACAGGGAGTACAGGTGTGGATCTGTTGGGGCGGTATGCAAATTGGAATGGGTCTAGGGTTTCTGGGATGATGGTGTTGATGTGAGCCATGACCAGCCTTTCAAAGCACTTCATGGCTACAGATGTGAGTGCTACGGGTCGGTAGTCATTTAGGCAGGTTACCTTATTGTTCTTGGGCACAGGGACTATGGTGGTCTGCATAAAACATGTTGGTATTACAGACTTGGACAGGGAGAGGTAGAAAATGTCAGTGAAGTCACTTGCCAGTTGGTCAGCGCATGCTCAGAGTACACATCCTGGTAATCCGTCTGGCCCTGCAACCTTTTAAACGGGTCAACATTCACAGGTCTTACTCACATCAGCTGCGGAGAGCATGATCACACAGTCGTCCGGAACAGCTGGTGCTCTCATGCATGTTTCAGTGTTATTTGCCTCGAAGCAAGCATAGAAGTTATTTAGCTCATCTGGTAGGCTCGGCAGCTCTCGGCTGTGCTTAATTTATAGTCTAATGGTTTGCGAGCCCTGCCACATCCGACGAGCATCAGAACCGGTCTAGTATGATTCAATCTTAGTCCTGTATTGACGCTTTTCCTGTTTGATGGTTCGTCGGAGGACATAGCGTGATTTCTTATAAGCTTCCGGGTTAGAGTCCCGCTCCTTGAAAGCGGCAGCTCTAGCCTTTAGCTCAGTGTGGATGCTGCTTGTATTCCATGGCTTCTGGTTGGGGTATGTACGTGCGGTCACTGTGGGGACAACGTCATCGACGCAATTATTGATGTGGTGTACTCCTCAATGCCATCGGAGGAATCTCGGAACATATTCCAGTCTGTGCTAGCAAAACAGTCCTGTAGCTTAGCATCTTCTTCATTTGACCACTTTTATATTGATCTAGTCACTGGTGCTTCCTGCTTTAATTGTTGCTAGTAAGCAGGAATCAGAAGGATAGAATTATGGTCAGATTATGGCCAAATGGAGGGCGAGGGAGAGCTTTGTATGCGTCTCTGTGTGGCGTCTAGGTGGTCCAGAGTTCTTTTTCCTCTGGTTGCACATTTAACATGCTGATAGAAATTTGGAAAAAACGATTTAGGTTTTCCTGCATGAAAATCCCCGGCTACTCTGGTGAGGCGGCGCTCCTAGTTTATGGTGGAATATAGCTCATTCAATGCTGTCTTAGTGCTAGCCTCTGACTGTGGATGTATGTTAACCTCTTAGAGCTCTAGGGGCGCTATTTCATTTTTGGATAAAAAACGTTCCCGTTTTAAGCGCGATATTTTGTCACGAAAAGATGCTCGACTATGCATATTCTTGACAGTTTTGGAAAGAAAACACTCTGAAGTTTCAGAATCTGCAAAGATTTTGTCTGTAAGTGCCCCAGAACTCATTCTACAGGCGAAACCAAGATGATGCATCACCCAGGAATTAGCAGAATTTCTGAAGCTCTGTTTTCCATTCTCTCCTTATATGGCTGTGATTGCGCAACGAATGAGCCTACACTTTCTGTCGTTCGCCCAAGGTCTTAGCAGCATTGTGACGTATTTGTAGGCATATCATTGGAAGATTGACCATAAGAGACTACATTTCCCAAGTGTCCGCCTGGTGTCCTGCGTCGAATTCGGTGCGCAATTGCCAGCTGCTTCCACTTTACCATTTGATTCAGGGGAGAAAGCATGTGTCCAAGAACGATGTATCAATGAAGAGATATGTGAAAAACACCTTGATGATTGATTTTAAACAACGTTTGCCATGTTTTCAGTCGATATTATGGAGTTAATTTGGAAAAAAGTTTGCGTTTTGAGGACTGAATTTATGGATTTTTTTTGGTGGCCAAATGTGATGTATAAAACGGAGCTATTTCTAATACACAAGGAATCTTTTTGGAAAAACTGAGCATCTGCTATCTAACTGAGAGTATCCTCATTGAAAACATCAGAAGTTCTTCAAAGGTAAATGATTTTATTTGAAGGCTTTTATGTTTTTGTTAATGTTGCGTGCTGGATGCTAACGCTAATGCTAACGCTAAATGCTAACGCGAAATGCTAACTCTAGCTAGCTACTTTTACACAAATTATTGTTTTCCTATGGTTGAGAAGCATATTTTGAAAATCTGAGATGACAGTGTTGTTTACAAAAGGCTAAGCTTGAGAGATGGCATATTTATTTCATTTCATTTGCGATTTTCATAAATAGTTAACGTTGTGTTATGCTAATGAGCTTGCTGATAGATTTACACAATCCTGGATACAGGGTTTTTTTCATAGCTAAACGTGACGCAGAAAACGGAGCGATTTGTCCTAAACAAATAATCTTTCAGGAAAAACCTGAACATTTGCTATCTGAGAGTCTCCTCATTGAAAACATCTGAAGTTCTTCAAAGGTAAATGATTTTTTTGAATGCTTTTCTGTTTTTTTGTGTAAATGTTGCCAGCTGAATGTTAATGCTAAATGCTACGTTAGCCATCAATACTGTTACACAAATGCTTGTTTTGCAATGGTTGAGAAGCATATTTTGAAAATCTGAGATGACAGTGTTGTTAACAAAAGGCTAAGCTTGAGAGCTAGCATATTTATTTCATTTCATTTGCGATTTTCATGAATAGTTAACGTTGCGTTATGGTAATGAGCTTGAGTCTGTATTCACGAACCCGGATCCGGGATGGGGAGATCAGAAAGGTTAACAGCTAAAAAGAATACAGATGAAAACTCTCTCGGTAGGTAGTGTGGTCTACAGCTTATCATGAGATACTCGAGCAATAGCTTGAGACTTCCTTAGATATCGTGAACCAGCTGTTGTTTACAAAAATACATAGAAAAAAAAATACATACATGCCCCTCGTCTTACCAGACGCCGCTGTTCTATCCTGCCGGTACAGCGTATAACCAGACGCCGCTGTTCTATCCTGCCGGTACAGCGTATAACCAGACGCCGCTGTTCTTTCCTGCCGGTACAGCGTATAACCAGACGCCGCTGTTCTTTCCTGCCGGTACAGCGTATAACCAGACGCCGCTGTTCTATCCTGCCGGTACATCGTATAACCAGACGCCGCTGTTCTATCCTGACGGTACATCGTATAACCAGCCAGCTGTATGTTGATGTCGTCGTTCAGCCATGACTCCGTGAAGCATAAGATGTTAGTTTTTTTATGTCCTTTTGGTAGTTTAACCTTCCCCGTAACTCTACGATTTTATTGTCCAAAGACTGCACATTTGCTAGCAGAATGGAGGGAAGTGGGGGTTTATTCGATCGCCAGCGAATTCTCAGAAGGCAGCTGGACCTTCGGACCCTCTTTCGCCGCCTCCTCTTCATGCAGATCACGGGGTTCGTGGCCTGTACCCGAGGAAGCAGCGTATCCTTCGCGTCAGGCTCGTCAGAGTCATGAAAGGAAAAAGACGATTCTGAAAGTCCGTGGTGAGGTATCGCAGTCCTGATGTCTAGAAGTTATTTTCGGTCATAAGAGATGGTAGCGGCAACATTATGTACAAAATACGTAAAAAAAATAAGTTGCAAATAAGCAAACAAAAAAACACAATCGGCTGGGGGCACGTAAAACGTCTGCCATCTTCTCCGGTGCCATCGTATAATGGTTGAGTCTTACTCTATGGCTGACAAATTCTGTGCTCTGTCTTATCAATAAATTAAGTTCCGTCTTAACTTTGGAAAGAGTAACAACTACCTGGTCTTAAAAGAGTGTTTGTTGAGAATGCTCTAATGCAGTAAGCAACATCTTTCATTGTGATTCATTCAACCCAGTTGCAAATGCAGTTGCATCATTTTTTTAATAAAACCTTTTGGTGGCATTCCACAGAATTCAGGGATCATCGACTGGATTTGTATTGATCATTATTGATTAATTTAGTTACATTTTAAATTGATCACAGAATGTATGATTTCGTAGTAATGAAACGTTGAAACGCCATCTTGTGTCTCTTTTAGTAGATTCTAAGATTGGAAGTTGGCGTAAGCGTGATGTCAGACAAGCTCAGACGAGCCTTGATTGAGTGTGGATTGTAGTTAATAGATTTGTCTCGCATGTCCAAAATGGCATTCATGTTTGTCCCAATAATCAGATGGAATTCAGTTCATTCTAACAATATCCTGTTCAGAGAATCAAAAAAACATAAGATCATATGAATTTGGAGTGTACACAATTTTCTTTCCATTATGAAAAATTTAAAGGAAAGTGATTCTGCCTTCTTGGTCTTCGCCTTTAACAAAGACGGTGATTTTGAGTTTCTTATGTATCATTATACTTACACCTTTAGTTATGTTTGGAGCTGATGAAAAAGCAGCCAGTTCTGCATTCTATGTGCGTCCGTGTGAAGCAGGTGTGTTTCTTGGAGCATTGCAGAAGACTTTTGATACAATGTTAGTTTAGCCAGGTGCCTTGAACTCAGACCTGGGATCAGATAGTATTTGAAATCTTACAATGATGAAGTACTTGATGAAGTACTTGGGGGAGGCAGCAGCTCAGCCCATTGAGCCCATTCACTCTGTGTTCTGTTCCTGTCAGAAGACTTTTGATACAATGTTGACTTAGCTTAGCCAGGTGCCTTGAACTCAGGCCTGGGTTCAGATAGTATTTGAAATATGTTTTAATAGTTTGAGTGTTAACTTTACTTGGAGCTGATTTCCGGGTGTTTTTAGTCTATGTTCCTCCCCCCAATTTATTTATTTTTTGTTTTTAGCTGAAAACTTGGGAGGCCAAATAAAACCACCTGCGATCTGCCAGTCGGGGAACGTGTGTGGTAGGACTCCCGAGAGTGGCGCAGCGGTCTAAGGCACTGCAGCGGTCTAAGGCACTGCAGTGGTCTAAGGCACTGCAGCGGTCTAAGGCACTGCAGCGGTCTAAGGCACTGCAGCGGTCTAAGGCACTGCAGCGGTCTAAGGCACTGCATCTCAGTGCTAGAGGCGTCACTACAGACTCTGGTTAGATTCCAGGCTGTACCACAACCGGCCGTGATTGGGAGTCCCATAGGGCGGCACACAATTGTGCCTGAGTTGTCTGGGTTATGGTTAGGCCGGGGTAGGCTGTCATAGCAAATAAGAATTTGTTCTTAATAACTGACTTGCCTAGTTAAATAAAAGGTTAAATAAAAAAATACTAATAAATATCATATTTTACGATATACCGGTATTGATGCATGGTCCAGTTTGGGTTTTTATGTTACCTTCTATAACGGTATTTGAATGTTTGATTTGTTAAATGTAATATGCTGTGTGTAACGCCTATTTTTATAGTTTACTCCGCTACTTGAATCATCTCTCTCCGCTCGCTCTCTCTCCATGCTGCTTTCCACATAGACCTAGCCCCGTCACTCAAGGAGTGCAATTTGTTGTTCCTCGAACACGAGACACTTGCGTTCCATCTACATGGTCAATGCAGCACATGCAACAATGTTGATGACAACGATGCTCTTTTCACTTTGCTTCTTAATATAAATCCACTAGTGTTCTATAATTACACTATTAGTTTGTGTTTCTTACATCTGCAAATGGTTAGTGTCTTTTCTTAGGAAGTTGGGCCTAAATCATGTTAGCCGCTAATGCTAATTGCTAGAGGAATATGTTCGCTACATGAAGTAGCTAAGAAAAAACATTCAGTGTAGCCAAAGTGTCAGGTCTACTCTCGCTTGCTCCCTCCAACACTCGATGCCGCCGGTCTACTAACCACCGGTCCTGGCAACCCATCATTAGCACACCTGGCAACCTTCATTACGCACACCTGCGCCTCACCATTAGGCACACCTGGACATCATCACCTCCCTGATTACTCCTTATTCTAGAGCTCCATTGTTGTCACTCATCATGCCATTGTTTCTGTTTTCATGTCAGACACTTCTTGTTTTGTATCGCTCCATGTTCCTTTATATTAAACTCACCAACTGCACCTTCTTCCTGACTCCCTGTGTCTCCATTATACAAATATTATAGGGTCCCCTAGGAAACACAACACTTTGGTTCCTACAATGTCAAAACTCCTCCTGCCATTTTAATTCACTGTCATGTCAAACACTGTATTCAAAGTGCCCACTATTATATTCTAACTATAGAATTAGAATAATCATTCTATTTCGATGATTCCAACAGTTCACCCAAGTGAATACAATTGCAAAATGTTGTTAAAAATAAGGCCTAAATTGCTTGCCCATATTGTGCAGCCCTACGTGACAGTGTGGAAATGACCTCAAATGAGTGCAGGAAATGCATACATTTATGAAAAGGCTGAAATTTTTGGGGGGGTTGAATTGAACAGTATAAAACAAACAATGGAGAAAGACCCATTGAAATCACTTAGAATGTGTGTTGGCACCCTAGGTTCACACACTACTCATAAAGCACATTTAGAACTTTTCTTATTGAAAAACAAAATACAGTGAAATAGTGTCAAAAAGATGTATACAGTGATATGCTATTTTGGCCAACTCACCCAGCCCTAATGTGTTTATGTATGTACATGCTAATCCTCAAACATGAGTGTTCAAATTCCTAGCACAGGGTTAAATCAGACATCTTTCTGCTGTAATACTGACTGGCATGGTTGAGCACAGTACAGGGAGCTTAGTTAGTGGCCCAGTCAGGCCTACAGGTCTATTCATAGCCCTGATCTGTGTTGAAGCAGATGTTGGGTTGGAGGTGCTGTGCTGGGATCCACAGGCGGGTTAACCTCAGGGGTCTTGTTCATGTTGGCTTAATGTTGGCATGTAAACACCAAACTCAGCCCTGTGAGTAATGGGGGTGAAAGTTTATTCAAGGTTCCATGTCCCAGAGAGAATATGCTGCTTAGTACTATGGACCACGCCAACTGGAACTGACATGTCAAATTACAGTGCTTCTTACAAGGAATTTGAAAAAATGTTCAGAAGTGAGTGCAATCAGCACTTCAATATCTTTTAATATATGTTCTGTGTGAATGAAACGGTCTTGTATTGAAAGGTTCATGATTTTGTAGTGATACAGAGAAATATTCATTTTTAGCTGGTAGAGATGTCTTATTTTGCAATGGCTTGTCCCTCTAATAAAGCTGTGGTGGGTGACAACAACAATCATGTCACAAACACTGGGTCATTAAATTGATTTAGTTTAGAGTATGAGCACTGCATTTTGTATAGGCAGCTCTGCCTCAGTAGTCCATCCAGTTGTTTGATGGCTACTCTGCCTGCACACACACTGTCAATTCTCCTCCATCAGCTATTCATTGGAGGAACACGCTGCAAGGCATACAAACCCACAACAACCAATTGAATACCTGACAGCTTTAGTCTAGATGTATGCCACTGTTTCTTTCTCATTTCTAATATACTCAAAAAAGCACACAATAAATATGAATTTCCTTTTCATACCTAGTAAACATTCCTCCCAAGAGAAACAAAAGCACTGCATTAAGTGACTGTCCCTAAACAACAAATCCCCTTCAAAACAGCCTACGTGGCAACAATATGAATCAGAAACATGTATTCTATTGTCACGGTTGACTACAAAGTGTAAACATTACAATTATGTCAACAAATCATGCCCCATTTTGCCAAACTCCACATGCAAATCTGCCCACTTCGGTACCCTTCATTGAATGGAGCTCCGTTGTTTCATCACTCTCAACGCATTCAAAGGTCACGGCCGTTTGAGACTGAAAAGCCCTAGCTATACAGATTGACCAACTCTAGTTTGCATGCACTGCCAAATATCTTGCGGAATAGGTGGTTGGAATTTGTTGGTCCCCAGTGGTGGGGAGTTTACTGGTAGTGAGACCATAGACTGCTGATTATGTATCTGGTTATGTATATTTTGATAATCATTATCACTATCATTGCTAGCATAGCTGACGTTAAGTAGATACGTAACTAGCTAGCTACAGCAATACAACTCGGATTTGGTACTTATTTGGATAACATTTCAAAAGAATGCAAATAATTAGTAGGAAACTTTTATCATGATTGTGATGTTGCCCGATTGACTTTAGATGCAGTATAACTTTAGCCAGCTAACTAAGATTGAGGGGACCACCGTATTTTAGCTAGCTAACATTAGCATTGCTAAATTTTACGATATCATAATATGGCAACGTTGTTTCCTACTAATTATTTTCCTACTTTAACATTGTCATTGTGTTTCGTCGATGGGGAGAAAATTATTAGGTAGGTTTAGTCTGACCTGTTCATACTTCAACATAGTATATGTTTGTGTGTCGAATATCACATATCCCTAACTGCCATTGTTAATAGAACAGTAACTGTGTGTGTGTGTTCACAGATGCATGAGATGCAGAGAGAACTGGCACTCAATACATTCACTCAACACGTGATTACTAATAATACAGTACAGCACAAATGTCCAGTAATAGCAACACCCTTTTCATTCCATTTGTCACTGACTAACTGTCTCAACTCTGCCTATTTCTACAGATGGACTGGAGAAGCTTTTGCCAGACAACAGCCTCAGTCGTTTGATGGGGAGATCATCACTGAGTAGGTTTTATCTGAGCTGTTCAAACTTCAACATAGTACCTGTTTGTGTGTCAGATATTACCCATCCTAACTAACTGCCATTGGTAATAGAATAGAACATTGACTATGTGTTCAGAGAAACATGTATGGAGCCAGCACATGGAGACTTGCAAGATGATGTGATGTCGAGATTGACAAATGGACTTGATACTGATGTCTCTGAATGGAGAGAGATCTGGCACTCGGCCTTAACATTTTACTTTTATTGTCTTTTTTATTATTCAATTGAATGGTATCAGTCAATATGGGGAGGGAGAAACACTGTGTATTCTGCACCAGGATCAGGGAACTTATATGGGACACCACACAGAAAGGTATGACTAGGGCTGTTGCGGTGACCATATTACCGCCACACTAGGCTACCCTGCCGCCCCAGTTAACTACACATGGTTGATGATATTACTAGTTTATCTAGCTTGTCCTGCGCTGCATACAATCGATGCGGTGCCTGTTAATTTATCATTGAATCATAACCTACTTTTCCGAACGGGTGATTTAACAAGCGCATTCGCGAAAAAAATCACTGTCGTTGCAGCAATGTGTACCTAGTAGCCTAGTGGGTAGCCTAGTGGTTAGAGCGTTGGACTAGTAACCGAAAGGTTGCAAGTTCATATCCCTGAGCTGACAAGGCACAAATCTGTCGTTCCGCCCCTGAACAGGCAGTTAACCCACTGTTCCTAGGCCGTCATTGAAAATAAGAATTTGTTCTTAACTGACTTGCCTAGTTAAATAAAGGTAAAATAAAAAATCAACGCCTTTCTTAAAATCAATACACAAGTATATATTTTTAAACCTGCATATTTAGTTAATATTGCCTGCTAACATGAATTTCTTTTAACTAGGGAAATTGTGTCACTTCTCTTGCGTTCTGTGCAACAGAGTCAGGGTATATGCAGCAGTTTGGGCCGCCTGGCTCGTTGCGAACTGTGTCAAGACTATTTCTTCCTAACAAAGACAGCCAACTTTGCCAAACGGGTTGATTTAACAAAAGTGCATTTGCAAAAAAGCACAATCATTGCACGAATGTACCTAACCATAAACATCAATGTCTTCCTTAAAATCAATACACAGGAGTATATTTTATTAAACCTGCATATTTAGTTTAAAGAAATACAGGTTAGCAGGCAATATTAAACTAGGGAAATTGTGTCACTTCTCTTGCGTTCATTGCACGCAAAGTCAGGGTATATGCAACAGTTTGGGCCGCCTGGCTCGTTGCGAACTAATTTGCCAGAATTTTACATAATTATGACATAACACTGACGGTTGTGCAATGTAACAGGAATATTTAGACTTGGATGGATGCCACCCGTTAGATAAAATATGGTATGGTTCAGTATTTCACTGAAAGAATAAACGTTTTGTTTTCGAAATGATAGTTTCTGGATTCAACCATATTAATGACCAAAGGCTCGTATTTCTGTGTGTCATTATGTTATAACTAAGTCTGATTTGATAGAGCAGTCTGAGCGGTGGTAGGCAGCAGCTGGCTCGTAAGCATTATTTCTAACAGCACTTTTGTGTGTTTCGACAGCAGCTCTTCACTGTGCTTCAAGCATTGCGCTGTTTATGACTTCAAGCCTATCAACTCCCGAGATTAGGCTGGTGTAACCGATGTGAAATGGCTAGCTAGTTAGCGGGGTGCGCATTAATAGCGTTTCAATCGGTGACGTCACTCGCTCTGAGACTTGGAGTAGTTAGGTAACGATAGGTAACGATGCTTCGAGGGTGGCTGTTGTCGATGTGTTCCTGGTTTGAGCCCAGTTAGGGGCGAGGAGAGAGACGGAAGCTATACTATTACACTGGCAATACTATAGTGCCTATAAGAACATCCAATAGTCAAAGGTAAACAAAACACAAATGGTATAGAGATAAAAAAAATATTTAGTCAGCCACCAATTGTGCAAGTTCTCCCACTTAAAAATATGAGAGAGGCCTGTAATTTTCATCATAGGTACACTTCAACTATGACAGACAAAATGTGAAGAAAAATTTAAAAAATCACATTGTAGTTTTTTTATGAATTTATTTGCAAATTATGGTGGAAAATAAGTTTTTGGTCACCTACAAACAAGCAAGATTTCTGGCTCTCACAGACCTGTAACTTCTTCTTTAAGAGGCTCCTCTGTCCTCCACTCGTTACCTGTATTAATGGCACCTGTTTGAACTTGTTATCAGTATAAAATACACCTGTCCACAACCTCAAACAGTCACACTCCAAACTCCACTATGGCCAAGCTGTCAAAGGACACCAGAAACAAAATTGTAGACCTGCACCAGGCTGGGAAGACTGCATATTGGGGCGGCAGGGTAGCCTAGTGGTTAGAGTGTTGGACTAGTAACCGGAAGGTTGCGAGTTCAAACCCCCGAGCTGACAAGGTACAAATCTGTCGTTCTGCCCCTGAACAGGCAGTTAACCCACTGTTCCCAGGCCGTCATTGAAAATAAGAATTTGTTCTTAACTGACTTGCCTGGTTAAATAAAGGTAAAATAAAAAATAAAAAAAAAATATGCAATAGGTAAGCAGCTTGGTTTGAAGAAATCAACTGTGGGAGCAATTATTAGGAAATGGAAGACATACAAGACCACTGATAATCTCCCTCGATCTGGGGCTCCACGCAATATCTCACCACGTGGGGTCAAAATGATCACAGAACCATATGGGGGGACCTAGTGAATGACCTGCAGAGAGCTGGGACCAAAGTAACAGAGCCTACCATCAGTAACACACTACGCCGCCAGGGACTCAAATCCTGCAGTGCCAGACGTGTCCCCCTGCTTAAGCCAGTACATGTCCAGGCCCGTCTGAAGTTTGCTAGAGAGCGTTTGGATGATCCAGAAGAAGATTGGGAGAATGTCATATGGTCAGGTGAAACCAGAATATAACTTTTTGGTAAAAACTCAAATCGTTGTGTTTGGAGGACAAAGAATGCTGAGTTGCATCCAAAGAACACCAAACCTACTGTGAAGCATGGGGGTAGAAACATCATGCTTTGGGGCTGTTTTTCTGCAAAGGGACCAGGACGACTGATCCGTGTAAAGGAAAGAATGAATGGGGCCATGTATCGTGAGATTTTGACTGAAAACCTCCTTCCATCAGCAAGGGCATTGAAGATGAAACGTGGCTGGGTCTTTCAGCATGACAATGATCCCAAACACACCGCCCGGGCAACGAAAGAGTGGCTTCGTAAGAAGCATTTCAAGGTCCTGGAGTGGCCTAGCCAGTCTCCAGATCTCAACCCCATAGAAAATCTTTGGAGGGAGTTGAAAGTCCGTGTTGCCCAGCAACAGCCCCAAAACATCACTGCTCTTAGAGGAGATCTGCATGGAGGAATGGGCCAAAATACCAGCAACATTGTGTGAAAACCTTGTGAAGACTTACAGAAAACGTTTGACCTCTGTCATTGCCAACAAAGGGTATATAACAAAGTATTGAGAAACGTTTGTTATTGACCATACTTATTTTCCACCATCATTTGCAAATAAATTCATTAAAAATCCTACAATGTGATTTTCAGGATTGTTTTTCTCATTTTGTCTGTCATAGTTGAAGTGTACTTATGATGACAATACAGGCCTCTCATCTTTTTAAGTGGGAGAACTTGCACAATTGGTGGCTGACTAAATACTTTGTTTGCCCCACATTTTTTTTTGCCCCATACAGTTAAAATAAGTGTTCATTCAGTATTGTTGTAATTGTCATTATTACAAATGCATTTTTTAATATATATATTTTAATTTTTTATTTCAAATCGGCCGATTAATCGTTATTGGCGTTGAAAAATCATAATCGGTCGACCTCTATTCTGTTTTTCTGAAATTCCTGTTCTTCATAACGTTTCTTTAGACCTGACTAAAATAAATAATGCATTTATTGTGATGGTGTAAATTAAATTGAGTTATTATAATTTTTTAAATGTAGACATTCCAAAGGCGCACATCAGGGGCTTGTTTGCAGCTTCTATGCTGCAAACAATGTTCATTGATGGTCAGGTCATGACAAAATGTCATGACCGCCACAGCCCTAGACCGTATGACTACTCTGACATGTTTGCACAGTATCTGTGTCGACTGGAAATGACAATGAAAAATGAACACTGCTTCTGTGGTATTATGTAAAGGGTTGTTTATTCTATAGGTATCTGTTACTACATATGAAAGTTATCAAAACACTTAGATTAGAAAAGGTACATTAATTCTGCAATTGCATTCTTCTCATATTACCTTGTGGGCTACTGACCTATTCAAAGGTAATGTGCTGTTATTTGACTGCTGTTGCTGTGATCAGGGCATACTTATGAATGAGACCCTGGTCTGAATGGGTTTTCCATGATTAAATAAAGACTAAATAAATAAAAGCTTCCTCCGGCATCTCACCTTATACTGTAGTTATTGAACTCAACCTGCAGGAGGTTTGTTTGTTGTGATTGAGCTGTTTCCAGCTGTGGGAAAGGTTCTGATATATGGGTGTGTCCTGGTGGTGGCAAGGACACACCTAAGAAACACCAACATCAAACCACACCGCCAAGCCAACTCACGTTTGGCTTCTGTCATGGCCACCAGCATTTCTTGAGGAGCAAGCCAAAAAACAAGACCAAATCAGCGGGTGCAGTTCCTCTTCAACAGAAAATCACCTTCCGGTGTAAAATCCATGGAAATTAAAAACAAACTGTTTTAAGTGAGAAGTAGGCATTGGTCTGAAGCTGAAAAAGAAAGGAAATTCACATGAGCACTACAATGCCTACTCCACCCATACTCTACCCAGGTTTTCCAGCACAGCTTTGATCTACTACAGTAGCTATGTTGGTCTATTGTATTTCAAACAATGTGTATGCAGGTTGCTTAGGATTCAAACCTTCTCAAACAGCTTACTTCATCTTCTTCAGTGAAATAATGGACTTTACATTGTCTTGCTATTAAAATAATGTATACAGTGCCTTTGGAAAGTATTCATACCCCTTTACTTTTTCCACACTTTGTTACGTTACAGCTTTATTCTAAAATGAATAAAGCACAAATAATCCTCAGCAATCTACACACAATACTCCATATTGGCAATGTGAAAACAGATTTTTAGAAATTGTTGTAAATTTATTCAAAATAAAAATATACTTATTCACATAAGTATTCAGACCCTTTGCTATGAGACTCGAAATTGAGCTCAGGTGCATCCTGTTTCCATTGGAGTCCACCTATGGCAAATTCACTTGATTGGATATGATTTGGAAAGGCACACACCTCTATATAAGGTCCTATAGTTGACAGTGCATGTCAGAGTAAAAACCAAGCTATGAGGTCGAAGGAATTGTCCGTAGAGTTCCGAGACAGGGTTGTGTTGAGGCACAGATCTGGGGAAGGGTACCAAAACAACCACCAAGACAATTTCTAGAGCTGCCCGCAAGGCCAAACTGAGCAATCGGGGGAGAAGGGCCTTGGTAAGGGAGGTGACCAAGAACCCAATGGTCACTCTGACAGAGTTCCTCTGTAGAGATGGGAGAACCTTCCAGAAACACAACCATTTCTGCAGCACTCCACCAATCAGTTATTTATGGTAGAGTGGCCAGATGGAAGCCACTCCTCAGTAAAAGGCACATGAGAGCCCGCTTTGAGTTTGCCAAAAGGCACCTACAGACTCTCAGACCATGAGAAACAAGGTTCTCTGGTCTGATGAAACCAAGATTGAACTCTTTGGCCTGAATGCCAAGCGTCACGTCTGGAGGAAACCTGGCACCATCCCTACGGTGAAACATGGTGGTGGCAGCATCATGCAGTGGCGATGTTTTTCAGCGACAGGGACTGGGAGACTAGTCAAGATTGAGGCAAAGAGGAACAGAGAAATGTACGGAGAGATCCTTGATGAAAACCTGCTCCAGAGCGCTCAGGACCTCAGACTGGGGCAAAGGTTCACCTTCCAACAGGACAACAACCCTAAACACACAGCCAAGACAATGCAGGAGTGGCCTCGGGACAAGTCTCAATGTCCTTGAGTGGCCCAGTCAGAGCCCGGACTTGAACCTGATCGATCATCTCTGGAGAGACGTGAAAATAGTTGTTTTCAGCAACACTCCCCATCCAACATGACAGAGCTTGAGATGGTCTTTCAGTTTCAGTTTATTTATTTATTTTTTGCAAAAATGTCTAAAAACCTGTTTTTGCTTTGTCATTATGGGGTACGGTGAATTTGTTGATGAGGGAAAAAAACTATTTAAAACATTTTAGAATTTGGCCTCCCTTGATTAAAAAAAAGTATAAAATAATAGCCAATCAGCATTGAGCTAAACTGAGTGAGCTCAGCTGTGAATGCTCATTGCGCACCAGAAAAAAAGTGTCAATGAAAGCCAGTTTGGATTTGGCTTCACACCAATCATATCACATTAGAAGCTAAACGTCATTGAAAGAAAAGTTGAATTGTTGAATCTCGTTGTGTCGTTGTCCTCCGGTGCCTAGCTAACTAGCTAAAATTGTCCCTTTCCTAAATTAGCCATGGATGGAGATAGGGATTTTGACTTACTTTTTTACATACATTCTCCATATTGGCCAATCATTATAACGGTGATTCTGATCCAACCATAAATTCATACAGATGTTGCTCTCCGGTTTTGTAACAAATTTATTCTGCCACTATATCAAAGGCATATGAACTAACAAGTTATAGAGAAAACAATGCAATTATCACATACAGTAGGTTGTAATATGGCTTCTTTTTTTCCCCCTGGCTTCTCTCTTTCCCTCTCTCCCTCTCCCCCTCTCCCCTCGCACACCCCCGGTGACAGTTGACCATAACCTGGTTGCCCTAGGGCTGAGAGGGATTTCTGTTCGCAAGTGTCCCGCAGCTGTCTACCAGCCCGGGGAGGGGGGAGCTGGGGGGCGAGAGAAGGGCAGAGTGCGTCTATGATCAGGGGTGGTGGTGGAGAGAGATTG
>NC_048569.1:84853118-84908118 GCF_013265735.2 Oncorhynchus mykiss
CACACATTTCTTCACACAGGGTCGTGGGGTGAGACAGGGATGCAGCTTAAGCCCCACCCTCTTCAACATATATATCAACGAATTGGCGCGGGCACTAGAAAAGTCTGCAGCACCCGGCCTCACCCTACTAGAATCCGAAGTCAAATGTCTGCTGTTTGCTGATGATCTGGTGCTTCTGTCACCAACCAAGGAGGGCCTACAGCAGCACCTAGATCTTTTGCACAGATTCTGTCAGACCTGGGCCCTGACAGTATATCTCAGTAAGACCAAAATAATGGTGTTCCAAAAAAGGTCCAGTCACCAGGACCACAAATAAGAACTCCATCTAGACACTGTTGCCCTAGAGCACACAAAAAACTATACATACCTTGGCCTAAACATCAGCGCCACAGGTAACTTCCACAAAGCTGTGAACGATCTGAGAGACAAGGCAAGAAGGGCATTCTATGCTATCAAAAGGAACATAAATTTCAACATACCAATTAGGATTTGGCTAAAAAATACTTGAATCAGTCATAGAGCCCATTGCCCTTTATGGTTGTGAGGTCTGGGGTCCGCTCACCAACCAAGACTTCACAAAATGGGACAAACACCAAATTGAGACTCTGCATACAGAATTCTGAAAAAATATCCTCTGTGTACAACGTAGAACACCAAATAATGCATGCAGAGCAGAATTAGGCCGATACCCACTAATTATCAAAATTCAGAAAAGAGCCGTTAAATTCTATAACCACCTAAAAGGAAGCGATTCCCAAATCTTCCATAACAAAGCCATCACCTACAGAGAGATGAACCTGGAGAAGAGTCCCCTAAGCAAGCCGGTCCTGGGGTTCTGTACACAAACACAAACACACCCTACAGAGCCCCAGGACAACAGCACAATTAGACCCAACCAAATCATGAGAAAACAAAAAGATAATTACTTGACACATTGGAAAGAATTAACAAAAAAACAGAGCAAACTAGAATGCTATTTGGCCCTACACAGAGAGTACACAGCGGCAGAATACCTGACCACTGTGACTGATCCAAAATTAAGGAAAGCTTTGACTATGTACAGACTCAGTGAGCATAGCCTTGCTATTGAGAAAGGCCGTCGTAGGCAGACATGGCTCTCAAGAGAAGACAGGCTATGTGCTCACTGCCCACAAAATGAGGTGGAAACTGAGCTGCACTTCCTAACCTCCTGCCCAATGTATGACCATATTAGAAAGACATATTTCCCTCAGATTACACAGATCCACAAAGAATTCGAAAACAAATCCAATTTTGATAAACTCCCATATCTACTGGGTGAAATTCCACAGTGTGCCATCACAGCAGCAAGATTTGTGACCTGTTGCCACGAGAAAAGGGCAACCAGTGAAGAACAAACACCATTGTAAATACAACCCATATTTATGCTTATTTATTTTATCTTGTGTACTTCAACCATTTGTACATTGTTAAAACACTGTATATATATATATATATATATATATATATATATATAATATGACATTTGTTAATGTCTTTATTGTTTTGAAACTTCTGTATGTGTAATGTTTATAGTTAATTTTTATTGTTTATTTCACTTTTGTATATTATCTACCTCACTTGCTTTGGCAATGTTAACACGTTTCCCATGCCAATAAAGCCCATTGAATTGAATTGAATTGAGAGGAGAGAGAGCGAGATCTAGAGAGAGAGAGAGGAGAGAGAGAGCGATCTAGAGAGAGAGAGAGAGAGAGAGAGGAGAGAGAGCGAGATCTAGAGAGAGAGAGAGAGAGAGAGAGAGGAGAGCGAGAGAGAGATAGAGAGAGCGAGAGATCTAGAGAGAGCAGAGAGAGAGAGAAAAGGAGAAAGAGAGAGAACGAAAGAACAAATGATATAGTCAGCTACGAGTACAATAACACTCAACCCAAACAACTCTGCTCTGCCTAAACTATCCCAGGTTTGGATAATTGAGCCTCAGTGATCTTTGTTCTTCTTTCTTCTCATAAGCTGAGTTAATAAGCTCAGTAAAACAGGAAATTGAGAAGTTCTGAGTGTTACTAGATAAGAGCTTCTCTGAATGATATTCTGCCAACAGCTGCATCACACACTATTCATTTATTAATATTTTTGGCATGGCCTATTATAGTGATAAGGGATTGGAATTTGATTAAGAGTAGATCAGTTTTACTGATAGCTAATGTCTGCTCTCTCTGGCAATTGTTGCCTCCCTGACCTTCAACTGTCACTTCAGTTTTTGTACTAATATGTATAATTCATATGCCAGAGTCAATAAGAGCCAAGGAAGACATCTCCTTTGACGAGGCCATTGACGTCAACATGGAAGGTTTCAACTACACACACAAACATATACAATCACACACGACACGCATTCTTGCTCGGTTCCACACACACACACGTACGCATGCATGCACACTCACACTATTCCTTGAGGTCTGAAAGCCACATGAGTAATACAATCCTAATGCACTCATAACTGAGAGTATCCATCAATATCGATCGATAAGGCCCCTGACCAAGAAATCTATCTCAATGTTGCTGCTGCTGTCAGAGCTAATGGTTCAGATAGGACTTCTTAATTAGACTGGGTTGGACAGGACTTCTTAATTAGACTGGGTTGGACAGGACTTCTTAATTAGACTGGGTTGGACAGGACTTCTTAATTAGACTGGGTTGGACAGGACTTCTTAATTAGACTGGGTTGGACAGGACATCTTAATTAGACTGGGTTGGACAGGACTTCTTAATTAGGCTGGGTTGGACAGGACTTCTTAATTAGACTGGGTTGGACAGGACTTCTTAATTAGACTGGGTTGGACAGGACTTCTTAATTAGGCTGGGTTGGACAGGACTTCTTAATTAGACTGGGTTGGACAGGACTTCTTAATTAGACTGGGTTGGACAGGACTTCTTAATTAGACTGGGTTGGACAGGACTTCTTAATTAGACTGGGTTGGACAGGACATCTTAATTAGACTGGGTTGGACAGGACTTCTTAATTAGGCTGGGTTGGACAGGACTTCTTAATTAGACTGGGTTGGACAGGACTTCTTAATTAGACTGGGTTGGACAGGACTTCTTAATTAGACTGGGTTGGACAGGACTTCTTAATTAGACTGGGTTGGACAGGACTTCTTAATTAGACTGGGTTGGACAGGACTTCTTAATTAGGCTGGGTTGGACAGGACTTATTAATTAGACTGGGTTGGACAGGACTTCTTAATTAGACTGGGTTGGACAGGACTTCTTAATTAGGCTGGGTTGGACAGGACTTCTTAATTAGACTGGGTTGGACAGGACTTCTTAATTAGGCTGGGTTGGACAGGACTTCTTAATTAGACTGGGTTGGACAGGACTTCTTAATTAGACTGGGTTGGACAGGACTTCTTAATTAGGCTGGGTTGGACAGGACTTCTTAATTAGGCTGGGTTGGACAGGACTTCTTAATTAGACTGGGTTGGACAGGACGTCTTAATTAGACTGGGTTGGACAGGACTTCTTAATTAGGCTGGGTTGGACAGGACTTCTTAATTAGGCTGGGTTGGACAGGACTTCTTAATTAGACTGGGTTGGACAGGACTTCTTAATTAGGCTGGGTTGGACAGGACTTCTTAATTAGACTGGGTTGGACAGGACTTCTTAATTAGACTGGGTTGGACAGGACTTCTTAATTAGACTGGGTTGGACAGGACTTCTTAATTAGACTGGGTTGGACAGGACTTCTTAATTAGACTGGGTTGGACAGGACTTCTTAATTAGACTGGGTTGGACAGGACTTCTTAATTAGGCTGGGTTGGACAGGACTTCTTAATTAGGCTGGGTTGGACAGGACTTCTTAATTAGGCTGGGTTGGACAGGACTTCTTAATTAGGCTGGGTTGGACAGGACTTCTTAATTAGGCTGGGTTGGACAGGACTTCTTAATTAGGCTGGGTTGGACAGGACTTCTTAATTAGGCTGGGTTGGACAGGACTTCTTAATTAGGCTGGGTTGGACAGGACTTCTTAATTAGGCTGGGTTGGACAGGACTTCTTAATTAGGCTGGGTTGGACAGGACTTCTTAATTAGGCTGGGTTGGACAGGACTTCTTAATTAGGCTGGGTTGGACAGGGCCCAGCCATGCAGACACTTCATATCATTGATATGAAATCTATTGCAGAGGCCTTGAGCTGTGCACTTTTTCTACTCCATCCGATTCAAGGTGAGTTCTTGTGAGGAGATTACAGTACGTTCACAGTGACAACTTCTGGCGTGTTTTAATGAATGAGTTTTAAAACAGTAAAAACGCAGTCTAACTTTACTTAGATGTTAATAAAAGGCTATGCTCTTCAGACATCATCATAGTAATTATAACAAACTTGACTTATGAAACAGGCTTTAAAAGGGAATCGCTGTCACGCTTGTGATATTTTGTTTCTGTTGCTGAGAACACATGGAACACAGAACAAGGGAAACCCTTTGTTAGAGGGGACTACATTAAACCAACACAACCCTTGGCCTGTCACACACACACATCAGCTGTTTTACCCACAGACAGGCACACAAGGACACACAACTCTGTGAGAGAAGAGTCAGTGGGAATCCATATCAAATGCAACTCCCATTGCGTAACCAACAGCCAAAACCAACTGAAGGGTAAACTCCACAGTTATGCAAGCGCAACAGATGAGATAGTGTGATAATTGTTGCATTGGGAGAGGAAACTTTGCCTGCAGCAGACCTTTACATGCTGGGACAAATGTGTCAAACACTTTCACAATGTTTGAGCTGCACTTGATGTAGTTCGCCCAGATGCCAGTACAATTAAACTATTGTAATAGCCCAAAAAGTGCAAACTCCAAGCTAAATCAAGCACATCTCAATAATCAGATTTGATTTCTATGCATTTGACCCAGGCCTGGTATTGGGTGACTTAATGTACCACCTGAATGTCCCGTGGTTTGTTCCAAATGATAAATGTTGAGTGAACCCACCCAGTTCATAACTAACCAGAATTAACAGCTAGGAACCAAAGGTCAATGTCTGTTATCAGAAATCCTGAACTCTGCCAAACAAACACCTTATATTCCTTTTGGACTTCTTTATATACTAAAGGCAGGTGTGAAAGTAAGCCAATACGGTCCGGCAAAATATATAGTGGGGGTACGCCGTACCCGTAAATCACAATAATTAACACAAAATGCCAAGGAAACTACAGCATAGACGATTACGCCATTATCTAACATTACTGCATGTCAGCTGCATGAAAAATGTGTGGTACACGCTCTTAAATGTTCTTACAGTGGAGATGAGTGGCTGACACCGAGACACTGTGGAGAGCAATGTATGCACCAATTCAGGCTACAAGTGTAGGCCTAATGAAAATAGCAGAATGTCATTACAGTACACATTTAGGTGTTTTGTAACAGATGAGCAATGATTGGATACTGAAATTATTTTGAGTGGACAAAAGCGCGCGGGTAGCCTACAGGAGGGCTTTTTTGAAGTGATTGTTTTACAAACAGATTTAAACATGACTGGTTGTGTTTACGTTACATTAAAAGGTAATACATGTTAAAAGTTATATGACAAATGTACTAGGACTACCAGGCCCACAGAAATCCTATGAAATGAATAGAGATTCTATAAGTAATTCTATGATTACACCGAGGCTATAAAGAAAGTGTTTGCATGCATCACCTTGCACACACAGGGAGAACGTAGCGGTAAGAAATGAAATCTACCTTCACACCTGAATAAAGGTACTGGAGTAGATTCCATTTGGATTATTAATCTCACATTGACTACCGTAATGGGTTTATATACCAATTTTACAATGAAATGATATTAGTTGAAGAAGCCTCTGGACTTCACAAGGATAAACCAGAGCATACATTCTGCCACCGGTTTAATCTTGGTAAAGCTCATCTAAACCTCTGAAGTAAAGAGCATACAGTAGAAATAGCTTCCACCATTGGGTTACATGAGACCAGGATTTATTATCGTATGATCTTTCTGGACTGAACTGGAGGAACCCTTTGGGCGTAGTCCTCATCAGTCTGTTAGTAAAACAAATGTTAAGTTCTCTTCTTAGGTCTTTTAAGGATTGCTTACGCAACAAGCAGTCAGTTTATCTCTCTATCTCGACAGTGCCTCTCATCAGAGCACTAATCTATCACACATTTTAGGGCAAATCCCTATTACTGATGAAACTGGTAGAAACCGGAAATCTATAGGAAGTCAAGTACATCTAACCAGTATATGTGGCAGTCACAAATGACTAGCTGAGAGAGCTAGGTTCTGGGATACAGAGAAGGATCAGAAGACTGCCGTTTCTTCCCCATCGCCCAGCCAATAAAGCTTGGTTAAACCAGTGAATGCTGCGCCCATGGTGTCACACACACACACACACACCTATAGGCTATTATATATGAGCTCCTTACTGATGCTGCTGGTGGACTCATTTACCTCTGGGATTCTGAGATCAGAAGACAGAGGCTGGGCCAATTAGAGAGAAAACAGGCTGTTTGTTTGGCATTAGAAAGACAGGAAGAGAATCCACATTAAAGACTGTAGAGGCATGTTAAATAACCCTGAGGTCTAAACAGTAAATGTGTGGCGTGAAAGCGATTGATTCTTCTAACCCAGGTTAGAGGGGATGGCATTTGAAGTGTAACTATACCCTTCTTATGAATGTAACTGTAATCCATCCAGTCTTATTGGTACAACCTTTTATTGTGAGAGGCATTGGACAGCTTTTAAACACGTGTATCCAACCCGGGTAGTCCGTGGAGACTAAAAAGCATATTACTGTAGCTCACAGAACTAAACGCTGGGCTCTGGGAGCTAACACCAGTCTTCAGGTCTATTAACGCAGGGATAGTTCACTCATCCACCTCTGCTAGACTTCACAACCTCTGTAACCCCCAGCAGCTGTTTGATTCAAGTCACGGCACCAATGTGACCAACCATATATCGATAATACTTAAACTTGGTAGGGCATTACGACTCTTTATGGCATGGTCATAAAGACTTCATGAATGCTAAATGTCACGTTATCACAAATCTCAAAGCAAACAATACATTTTCCATTGGATGCAGCAATACACCTTTAAAAAAAATTTAACCTTTATTTAACTAGGCAAGTCAGTTAAGAACAAATTCTTATTTACAATGACGGCCTACACCGGCCAAACCCAGACGAGGCTGGGCCAATTGTGTGCCACCCTATGGGACTCCCAATCACAGCCGGTTGTGATACAGCCTGGATTCAAACCAGGGTGTCTGTAGTGACACCTCTTGCACTGAGATACAGTGCCTTAGACCGCTGTGCCACTCGGGAGCCCTACATTACATGGAGACACTAGTCAGATCCAAAATAGTCCTGCTGACCAAACCTTTGACCAATACATGTCCTGTATGTGGAGAGCCATCATGATTACCAGGAGGTTTACAGATCTCCAACTGGTGTGGACTGGGCCCATTAGCAGCCCCAGAGCCCAGCAGAGGTGACTGATGCGATACGACATGGGCTTTCACTGAGCCCGTCCGACCGTCAAACACGCTGTCACCACACAGACAACATGGAACCACACAGTCAGTCTGCAGCCCACGGTGCCCATAAATACTGTTTATATTCAGTCTTCTTTATTAGGGTACACAATTAAGTAAACAGGCAGTAAAACCCCCCCTGTCCATAGCCTGCTGTTTGTACATGCATAACTTATTGGTGTAAGGGTATGTAGTTCATAATGTGGACATACTCATACGGCATATGGGGAAAAGATGATGAGGAAATTATGGGGAAGAGATTGGATTGACATGCTTTGCACTAATCTGCGCCAATAGTTCTCTGCCTAGGAATTATGACTGTTTCAATGAATGCATCTATTTTCACTGGTCAGATGATGACATCCACATGCCTCCTCATTACTGAATGTGCTCTAGTACTGTTCGCAAACAGGAAATCACAGACTACAACCCAGTATCTGTTGACAGCTCACATCTGACTAGACAGCTGTCAGTATTACCCATATCAAAGGTTTTGGTAGAAAACAGTTTTTATAAAGAATCGCATTTTCCATCACACATCATGTAGCTAGAGAACTATGCTCATAATGTACTCTATTGTTATAACAGACAAATGTTGTACTTCTGCCAGGAATCAGGACATAAATTAAAACTTAAGTTGGACAGTGGTCCTCGCGTGACCATATCTGGTCGTCTTTCCAGGGCGTTTCCATTCTGATGATGGCTAATCACACATCCCTTCCTTTGTATAGGCTACCGTTACATCGTAGCCATACGACCTCGATATGGCGCTCTGACAGTGATACATATTCCATGCATCATGAACCAAAGATGACAACAGTAGACCATAGATTTATAGATCCATACTTGAAATAAGCACATGGTCAACAGTCATGTTTTTCTAAAATAAATAGATACTATATTTACCTCTTTCCTTCTGCTCTCTGCCCCGGGTCTGGTGATCAGAGCCGTGTCACCGCAAACCACAGCAGCATCCTCCACGAACACACAGTCCGGGAGAGACTCGTCGGCGGGGAGTTCAATCACCTCCAGCCCGAGTTTCTGCTTCAGAACCCCGACGTATACCTCATGTTCTCTCTGAGCTTTCTCCAGGTCCACGTCCGAAACGTTCATCCTCAGTGCCTCTTTAGCAAGGGAAGAGGGGATAGCTCGAACAACGGCGTGAGTGAAGTTACCAAAATCTGCCATCACACCAGCCATGTTCCGTTGATTGTTGTTATCCACAAATTGCTCAAACAAATAGCTCGAACAGTAGGCTATTCTAAATATATGAGAGCGAATGTTGTGGGTGTCTCTCTGTTGATTTAGCTTTGTTCGTTTTTTATTCTTTTGGTTCTTTTTTTATTTACTAAACTGACAGCTCAACTCAAACAGGCAACAAACAAGAGACAACGGTTTGATGACGTGCATTAACGTACAATCACGTGAACGAATGTAACCCGCTAGTATCGTTTCCCGGTGAAGCCACAGCTCAGCCCGACATGTGACAGACAATGTGGCTCGTAAACAGCACAATCAGATTGAGACGCTCTGGCTGGCGCTCAGTTACTTTGTAACAACTTTCTATTACTTTGTAACATGTTCTATCATCGACGAACAAATGGGTTACAAACTCACCACAATGTCTTTACATAAAATAATGTCAGTTAAGGCTAGTGCATAATCATTAATCAAACCGTTATTAAAATGTAGGCTACAGCCACGTGAGTGTTTCACAGTCTTTTCATTCAAAGAGCAAATCTTTATTAATGTGTACATTTCATAACCATATTTTGCAAAAGTTGATTTAAAGATCATGGTCACTGTCATCTCTGGCGTATTATTGCAATAGGCCTGCCTACCTGCCAGTTTAGCAAGTGCCAATGCCAAAGCAAAACAAAATACAATTTTCTGTAATTTTTTCATGTAAGATAAATTTATATGGGTGTTATGAAACCATTGAGCTCTCAACCATTGACAGTAATTTCCTGACAATAACCCCTCCTCCACCATCAGTCAGACATCGGAGATTCCCAAAGATTGGAAAGCAGCTGCGGTCATCCCCCTCTTCAAAGAGGGGGAGACTCTTGACCCAAACTGCTACAGACCTCTATCTATCCTACCCTGCCTTTCTAAGGTCTTCGAAAGCCAAGTCAACAAACATATTACCGACAATTTCGAATCTCACCATACCTTCTCTGCTATGCAATCTGGTTTCAGAGCTGGTCATGGGTGCACCTCAGCCACGCTCAAGGTCCTAAACAATATCTTAACCGCCATCGATAAGAAACATTACCGTGCAGCCGTATTCATTGATCTGGCCAAGGCTTTCGACTCTGTCAATCACCACATCCTCATCGGCAGACTCGACAGCCTTGGTTTCTCAAATGATTGTTGATTGACAGAGATTGGTTCACCAACTACTTCTATGATAGAGTTCAGTGTGTCAAATCCGAGGGTCTGCTGTCCGGACCTCTGGCAGTCTCTATGGGGGTGCCACAGGGTTCAATTCTTGGACCGACTCTCTTCTCTGTATACATCAATGATGTCGCTCTTGCTGCTGGTGAGTCTCTGATCCACCTCTACGCAGACGACACCATTCTGTATACTTCTGGCCCTTCTTTGGACACTGTGTTAACAACCCTCCAGGCAAGCTTCAATGCCATACAACTCTCCTTCCGTGGCCTCTAATTGCTCTTAAATACAAGTAAAACTAAATGCATGCTCTTCAACCGATCGCTGCCTGCACCTGCCCGCCTGTCCAACATCACTACTCTGGACGGCTCTGACATAGAATACGTGGACAACTACAAATACCTAGGTGTCTGGTTAGACTGTAAACTCTCCTTCCAGACCCACATCAAACATCTCCAATCAAAAGTTAAATCTAGAATTGGCTTCTTATTTTGCAACAAAGCATCCTTCACTCATGCTGCCAAACATAACCTTGTAAAACTGACCATCCTACCAATCCTCGACTTTGGCGATGTCATTTACAAAATAGCCTCCAATACCCTATTCAACAAATTGGATGCAGTCTATCACAGTGCAATCCGTTTTGTCACCAAAGCCCCATATACTACCCACCATTGCGACCTGTACGCTCTCGTTGGCTGGCCCTCGCTTCATACTCGTCACCAAACCCACTGTCATCCATGTCATCTACAAGACCCTGCTAGGTAAAGTCCCCCTTATCTCAGCTCGCTGGTCACCATAGCATCACCCACATGTAGCATGCGCTCCAGCAGGTATATCTCTCTGGTCACCCCAAAACCAATTCTTTCTTTGGCTGCCTCTCCTTCCAGTTCTCTGCTGCCAATGACTGGAACGATCTACAAAAATCTCTGAAACTGGAAACACTTACCTCCCTCACTAGCTTTAAGCACCAGCTGTCAGAGCAGCTCACAGATTACTGCACCTGTACATAGCCCACCTATAATTTAGCCCAAACAACTACCTCTTTCCCTACTGTATTTATTTATTTTGCTCCTTTGCACCCCATTATTTTTATTTCTACTTTGCACATTCTTCCACTGCAAATCTACCATTCCGGTGTTTTACTTGCTATATTGTATTTACTTTGCCACCATGGCCTTTTTTTGCCTTTACCTCCCTTATCTCACCTCATTTGCTCACATCGTATATAGACTTGTTTATACTGTATTATTGACTGTATGTTTGTTTTACTCCATGTGTAACTGTGTTGTTGTATGTTTCGAACTGCTTTGCTTTATCTTGGCCAGGTCGCAATTGTAAATGAGAACTTGTTCTCAACTTGCCTACCTGGTTAAATAAAGGTAAAAGAAAAAAAATCCCTGCTAAGAACAAAGCGCTTCTTTGACAAGCTATTCCAAGCCATGGTGCATTTCCACTACGGACTTACGCCAGTGGTTTACCCAAAAGGCTCAGACTCAATGGGCCATGGCCTCAGTGAACCTGCTCTGACTTGGAGTACTTTTCAGCTGTTAAGACATGGTTTAACACTTTCCACCATTAACACCTTCTCACAAAGAACTGTCTTGATGATGCAGAGGTTGTTGATTCTGCTCTTCACAAGTCCTCAGTGTCAGCCCCAGCTATACAGAAACAAAGTTACCAAAAAATAAAGCTAGAGCTTACATTACCATAATCACTTGTGACACACTGGTGCTGCACTGGAAAAAACACACCACTTTCCTATACAGTTACCTAATGGGGTTGAGTACAGCATCCCCCAGCATATCATCACAGTGTACGGCAATAATGGAACTACATATATTCACAGTGAACAAAACACATATTTATGAATGAATGGAATAACAGATTTCACATCCAAACTGAAATATGGACAAAGCACATATTTATGTTATATTGGTCGTCTTAATATAACAGTTGAAATCGGACGTTTACACACACCTTAGCCAAATACATTTAAACTCAGTTTTTCACAATTCCTAACATTTAATCCTAGTAAAAAGTCCCTTTCTTAGGTCAGTTAGGATCACCACGTTATTTTAAGAATGTGAAATGTCAGAATAATAGTAGAGAGAATTATTTATTTCAGATTTGATTTGTTTCATCACATTCCCAGTTGGGTCAGAAGTTTACATACACTCAATTAGTATTTGGTAGCATTGCCTTTCAATTGTTAAACTTAGGTCAAACGTTTTGGGTAGCCTTCCACAAGCTTTTCACAATAAGTGGGGTGAATTTTGTCCCATTCCTCCTGACAGAGCTGGTGTAACTGAGTCAGGTTTGTAGGCCTCTTTGCTCACACATGCTTTTTCAGTTCTGCCCACAAATGTTCTATAGGATTGAGGTCAGGGCTTTGTGATGGCCACTCCAATACCTTGACTTTGTGGTCCTTAAGCCATTTTGCCACAACTTTGGAAGTATGCTTGGGGTCATTGTCCATTTGGAAGACACATTTGCGACCATGCTTTAACTTCTTGACTGATGTCTTGAGATGTTGCTTCAATATATCCACATAATTTTCCATCCTCATGATGCCTTCAATTTTGTGAAGTGCACCAGTCCCTCCTGCAGCAAATCACCTCCACAACATGATGCTGCCACCCGGTGCTTCACGGTTGGGATGGTGTTCTTCGGCTTGCAAGCCTCCCCCTTTTTCCTCCAAACATAACAATGGTCATTATGGCCCAACAGTTTTATTTTTTTCATCAGACCAGAGGACATTTCTCCAAAAAGTTTGATATTTGTCCTTTTTTATGGCGGTTTTGGAGCAGTGGCTTCTTACTTGCTGGGCGGCCTTTCAGGTTATGTCGATATAGGACTCGTTTTACTGTGGATATAAATACTTTTGTACCTGTTTCCTCTAGCATCTTCACAAGGTCCTTTGCTGTTGTTCTGGGATTGATTTGCGCTTTTCGCACCAAATTATGTTCATCTCTAGGAGACAGAACGCGTCTCCTTCCTGAGCGGTATGACAGCTGCGTGGTCCCATGGTGTTTATACTTTTGAACTATTGTTTGTACAGATGAACGTGGTACCTTCAGGCGTTTGGAAATTGCTCCCAAGGATGAACTAGAATTGTGGAGGTCTACAATTGTCTTTCTGAGGTCCTGGCTGATTTCCTTTGATTTTCCCATGATGTCAAGCAAAGAGGCACTGAGTTTGAAGGTAGGCCTTGAAATAGAGTGGGGCAAAATAGAGTGGGGCAAAAAAGTATTTAGTCAGCCACCAATTGTGCAAGTTCTCCCACTTAAAAAGATGAGAGAGGCCTGTAATTTTCATCATAGGTACACTTCAACTATGACAGACAAAACGAGAAAAAAAATCCAGAAAATCACATTGTAGGATTTTTTATGAATTTATTTGCAAATTATGGTGAAAAATAAGTATTTGGTCACCTACAAACAAGCAAGATTTCTGGCTCTCACAGACCTGTAACAACTTCTATAATAGACTCCTCTGTCCTCCACTCGTTACCTGTATTAAAAGACACCTGTCCACAACCTCAAACAGTCACACTCCAAACTCCACTCTGGCCCAGACCAAAGAGCTGTCAAAGGACACCAGAAACAAAAGTGTAGACCTGCACCAGGCTGGGAAGACTGAATATGCAATAGGTAAGCAGCTTGGTTTGAAGAAATCAACTGTGGGAGCAATTATTAGGAAATGGAAGTCATACAAGACCACTGATAATCTCCCTCGATCTGGGGCTCCACGCAAGATCTCACCCCGTGGGGTCAAAATGATCACAAGAACGGTGAGCAAAAATCCCAGAACCACACAGGGGGACCTAGTGAATGACCTGCAGAGAGTTGGGACCAAAGTAACAAAGCCTACCATCAGTAACACACTACGCCACCAGGGACTCAAATCTTGCAGTGCCAGACGTGTCCCCCTGCTTAAGCCAGTACATGTCCAGGCCCGTCTGAAGTTTGCTAGAGAGCATTTGGATGATTGGGAGAATGTCATATCGTCAGATGAAACCAAAATATAACTTTTTGGTAAAAACTCAACTCGTCGTGTTTGGAGGACAAAGAATGCTGAGTTGCATCCAAAGAACACCTGAAGCATGGGGGTGGAAACATCAAGCTTTGGGGCTGTTTTTCTGCAAAGGGACCAGGACGACTGATCCGTGTAAAGGAAAGAATGAACGGGGCCATGTATCGTGAGATTTTGACTGAAAACCTTCCATCAGCAAGGGCATTGAAGATGAAACGTGGCTGGGTCTTTCAGCATGACAATGATCCCAAACACACCGCACGGGCAACGAAGGAGTGGCTTCGTAAGAAGCATTTCAAGGTCCTGGAGTGGCCTAGCCAGTCTCCAGATCTCAACCCCATAGAAAATCTTTGGAGGGAGTTGAAAGTCCGTGTTGCCCAGCAACAGCCCCAAAACATCACTGCTCTAGAAGAGATCTGCATGGAGGAATGGGCCAAAATACCAGCAACAGTTTGTGAAAACCTTGTGAAGACTTACAGAAAACGTTTGACCTCTGTCATTGCCAACAAAGGGTATATGACAAAGTATTGAGATAAACTTTTGTTATTGACCAAATACTTATTTTCCACCATAATTTGCAAATACATTAATTAAAAATCCTACAATGTGATTGTCTGGATTTTCTTTTCTCATTTTGTCTGTCATAGTTGAAGTGTACCTATGATGAAAATTACAGGCCTCTCTCATCTTTTTAATTGGGAGAACTTGCACAATTGGTGGCTGACTAAATACTTTTTTGCTCCACTGTACATCCACAGGTACACCCCCAATTGACTCAAATTATGTCAATTAGCCTATCAGAAGCTTCTAAAGCTGTGACATCATTTTCTGGAATTTTCCAAGCTGTTTAAAGGCACAGTCAACATAGTATATGTAAACTTCTGACCCACTGGAATTGTGAAACAGTGAATTATAAGTGAAATAATGTCTGTAAACAATAGTTGGAAAAATTACTTGTGTCATGCACACAGTAGTTGTCCTAACCGACTTGCCAAAACTATAGTTTGTTCACAAGAAATTTGTGGGAGTGGTTGATTTTTTTTCACAGATTTTTTCGCTGATTTTTTAAAGACAGGAGCACAAAACAAACATCCGTTACGATTGTAGGTAAAACAGGCTCAGGAATAGAAACATTAGCATGGAACAAGAGCTAACTAGTGACTAAGCTGAGAGAGTGTACATAAGATCACCTCATAATTCACTGGGCTTCCGTCCCAGAGTTCCATGAGCTGACCTGGAAAGGAAACTTCACAACGCCCACTGCAAAATGCAGTTATGACACATACGTTGACAAAATATGTTATTGTTATCCTTTGTTTGAACAGGCAAACAGCCTATCATATTGGTCCTGTTCTGTTTTATACTAGTGTATAGGACAATAGACTAGGATGCAGTGAGTAAAGAAAATAAAAGCAGAGCCATTGCCACTTTCTCATAAAGGGGGGGGGGGGGGGGCAGGGAAGAGGTGGGTGGAAAATATGATGATTGCCATTAAACATTACTACATGGATACGCATGTCCAGCCCTGGTTGCCTGGCGATGTTTACAGAATGGGTAGTTACGGAATGAATATCGTTATGGGATGTTATTCCATGGTTCCATGGCGCCCAATGACAGTACTGTTTCCTATAACATAGTATTCCCTCATAAGGGAATAGGAAAGAATCAGAACAACATGCCTGGCAGAGCAGAACAATGATAATCAGAAGCATCTCACTGAGCTCATGGGGTTAAACACAACACAGAGGGACTAAGTAATGAGGTCAGAGGTCATAATGGATATGGTAATGGCAGGATGGCACAGGATACATTTGACATTAAGGGCCAATTGATGTTTGGGAAACAAGCGTCATCACTATCATTTGAATCAGATGACATAAGTATTACTTAGGGCTAGATGTGCAGTGTGCACACAACACAAACCTAATAAGCAAAACTCACATGGGCACATGTGCCACTTTGGGAGTCTGACACTCAAAATAGACACTTGATGATGCCAACTGTGAAGTGGTGACATAATGCCAGTGTCACATTTCATGAGCTTTAAATGTCTGTCTGGTTTAATCGATGAAGATTCACAAGCTTTTTGATGAATGACTAAAGATATACCCACAGACACCTCAAAAGGACTCAAACAATGAGGAAAACAGTGACAATTAGGAAAATGTTGACAATATGTCAACAAACTTAACCATAGCATAACACCATCTAGTGTCTTAAACTGGAAGTATGAAAATGTAGACAATTGACAAAAATAAAGCTGGCATCAAGATACAACATAATCAATATCCGTTTAGTGGGTACCCAAATAATGATTGTCAAGCAGTCGAACTTCCAACATCAGAACGACTCAATACTTCAATATATTTATACACCATAAGAACAAAGTGATAAAGTAATTGCGTATCCACAACATGTAAAAACAAACGGAATAGTAAAGTTCAAGTAAAAAAGACAAACTCACCGGAGGGAGATTATCCGTGGTCCTGACAACTATTCTCCGTTAGTTATTTGTTCAGCGCTCTCTCAGTATCACGTCATGTAAGTCTAAGTATAAAGTTACTCCAAAAAACATTTCCGACTCACGGGTTAAAAAAAACTTCAGGGATAGTATCAATAGGGTATTACTGTCATATCGTTCTCCGTTTAACTGTCATATTTTGGTTGCAAATAACCCCGTTTTCAACAATTTGTTTTTCCAGCATCACGTTTGTTTTCTTGGTCAAATCCTGTTTGCAATAATTTCTGATCTCTGAATTTCAAATTCCGATAAAATGTTACTTAGTTGAAAAGCAAATAATAGGACTATGAACTAGTTGGGTATGTTCTCCCCAAACCAACATCGTATGTGGAATATTGAATCACTGTTGTTGATTATTTTTTCAAAACGTGATGGACAGATTGCGTAAAACGTAAATTAACCCAAGGTGGAATACTAAGGAATTTCCTGCATGAAGAACATATTTAACAACCCTTTAAGCTGTCAGGAATGCTTTGTGGTTGGCTAGAGGGAGAAATATGTTAATAATGTAGGCTTCTGCCATACCAAATATGGCAACATTATTACGTCTGGAGTGTGGTTCGCATCTGGAAATGCTTAGAATGAAGGGGAGAGCAAGCCAAAAATAGAAGCCGTAAACTTTATTTCTCCCATTCCTCTCAAACGCGCACAGAATCTCCGAATTCCGGGACGTCTCTCCCCTAAACTGTGAACAGTTACAGTACATTTAGAATAACGGAAGTAATGTATTGATATAGGTGCTATAATAAGACTATGCTATAATATTCTCTGACAGAATGATCCTCATCATGAGAATCTCGCAACAAATTCAAGATAATTTACGAGGTGAAGCAGTGACAGCATGACAATATCATACCTTTTAATAGCTTTGGCAACTGTTGCATAAATGACCGCAATAAGAGGTTTTAAAATAATGTATAATATAAGCCATCTATACACATGTTATAACACAGTAAACACCTATCAAAAGGAAGAAGCAATGGAAAAGGCAATATTACAGTATTGTTTATTTTTCTTTAGAATATTATCTATCAATGCGAAGTCAAAATAAGTGGAAAAAAAATCAATCCCACTTCTAAATGAAATAAAATGTGTACCTCAACCCTTGGCTCATGACATAACAGCTGTGAACCTGTGAGAAAACCAATGAAGCAAAACAAAGGATAAAGGTAGATAGTAGAGACGGGAAAGGGCGAAGGGAAAAAAAATGTTCAGTTCTAGGGAAAAATGTATTTTTGAAAAAAGTTAGACAGGGTGGTGCTTCGATGGAAAACGCGCCAAGAAACATTCCTCGCATAGTTTTGGAACAGTTCAGCAGTCAGCCAACGACGACGTCAGCTTTCACTACAGTATAAAAGACGGGAGGTACTCTGCTTCAGCAGACTGCAACTTGCAACCAGAGCAACACTTATTAAGCCTCTACTCTCTAAAGAGACTAGAAAACAAACCAAATCGCTACAGACGAGACGACTGACCGCTACACTTAGGATAAAAATACATTTGCAAAGACTGAGAGCAAGACATCGTAAAGGGAATAGCAAAATAAAAAATATATTTAATTTAATAGGCTACGCAACAAATAAAAAAACAAATATGTTCATTTTCTCCATCGTCGTGATATTAATTGGAACCTTCAATATGGTAAGTAATTTTCTCTAAACAATATTTCAGTTTAAAGTTGTATATGACTTGTTGTTATAACTTTGAATAGATCGGAACGAATACTAAGTGTATGCTTTATTGTCTGAGGAATACAATGTAAAGTTATCACACTGGTTTGGAAACCTGTTGCAATCACATCGTATATTAACGGCACCGTTTGAAAATACTAAATAAGCTACGTAAATACAACCTGAACATGTGGCTGTTTTACGATGTTGCTTACAAAGTATATATCATCATCGAACTCTGTTATCTGCGCAGGTTCTTTCCTCCTCTTCTTGCCCCTCGGTATGCGAGTGCCCGATGGAGCTGCCCAGGTGCGCGCCTGGTGTGAGCCTCGTAGTGGATAGCTGCGGGTGCTGCAAAGTCTGCGCGAGACAACTCAACGAGGACTGCAGTCTGACAGAGCCTTGCGACAACACCAAAGGACTTGAGTGCAACTTTGGGGCCAGCTTCGGTGCTATGCGTGGCATCTGCCGTGGTAGGTGCCTCTTTCCAACCCTGCTATGCTGTAAACAGATTTTAGATGTGAATAATGCTAGTTTGGTAGTTTGCAACCTTGAGTAAATTAATATGGTAGAAAGAGAAGCTAGTGGTATTTTTACTTGAGGGAATAAGAGGACCATGTTATTTCAACTCTAAGGAATGTAACTCAGCACCTCAGTCTAAACTCTAAAGTACAAACATCCTGCTCTGGAAGAAAGTGACCCCCCCCTCAGTGGTTCCTGTCCTCTGGCAGCCCTAGCCTTCTGAATCATTTTTACAGTTTAAACCAAGCCTCCCTCAGCCAGCCTCAGCCAGCATGTGATCTGTGATGTCTATAGCAGACACTAGTCTACTGAAAAGTGGAATAACAGCCATTTACCCCTCTCTTCTCCTCCACAGCTAAGTCAGAGGGAAGACCCTGTGAATACAACAGCAGGATTTACCAAAACGGAGAGAGCTTCCAGCCTAACTGCAAGCACCAGTGCACATGCATCGATGGGTCTGTGGGCTGCGTCCCACTGTGCCCTCAGGAGCTCTCCCTGCCCAACCTGGGCTGTGCCAACCCAAGGCTGGTCAAGGTGGCAGGCCAGTGCTGCGAGGAGTGGGTATGTGATGACGGAAAGGACACTGACATAATTGACAAGCTGTTTGGCAAAGACAGCATGACTGAAGAGTCAGAGAGTGACCTCACCAACAGAAACGAGCTCATCGCCATTGTCAAGGGAGGACTCAAGTCTCTAGCTGGTAAGCAGCCTCTATCTAGCAGCAGCCATTTTGAATTTCTGCTTTCAAAAATGACATTTTCCTTTGCCTCAAATGTTGAAGCCCATACCAGACCAGTTTCTAACGTTTTCTTGCCTTTTCCTGCCTTTTCTCCTTACAGCTTTCAGAGTGCAGCCTGAGAGCCACATGTTTGAGAGTCAGAAGTGCATTGTCCAGACCACTCCTTGGTCCCAGTGCTCCAAGACCTGTGGCACAGGCATCTCCACCCGAGTCACCAACAACAACGGCGAGTGCAAGCTGGTTAAAGAGACACGCATCTGCGAAGTGCGGCCATGCACCCAGTCATCCTACTCCAGCCTTAAGGTAAGCTCCAGCCACCAAGACTAAACTGAAACATGGCATACAATCCAACAAAACCAACCAACACTGCTCAGCTTGTTTATGGAAAGTCTTGACTGACTGTTTCTCTCCTCTTGTTCCTCCAACAGAAAGGAAAGAAGTGCAGCAGAACCAAGAAGTCTACCCAGGCTCAGAAGTTCACCTATGCCGGCTGCTCCAGCCTGAAGAAGTACAGGTCCAAGTACTGTGGATCCTGTGTGGACGGCCGCTGCTGTTCCCCCCAGCAGACCCGCACCATCCGGGTCAAGTTCCACTGCGAGGACGGCGAGACCTTCAACAAGAACGTCATGATGATCGAGTCCTGCAAATGCACCTTCAACTGTCCCCATGCCAATGAAGCCTCCTACCCCTTCTACAGACTCTTCAACGACATCCACAAGTTCAGAGACTAAATCAAATCTGATTGTGCAGAGAGCCGACCCCTGAGAGATCCCAAAACAACAACATTGACAGCCAATGGTAGTCCATCTAAATGCAGGGCTCCAACTCAACTGCCAATGAACTATCAACTTCGTGTTGTAACTAGATTCCCAAGGAATTATAGGCTTGCATCATGAGGACTTTATGAAGTGCACTGTCTGCTGTGACCGAATCAGCATTCTAAATTAAGATTCGCTTCATACTACTGGAGCATCAGAGTAGCTTCGTTATGGAGCAAAATGTAAATTAACATGTGTAAATGACAATGTATGTTAATATCAATTAGTTGTGTATATTCGACGATAGGTACCAACCAGACATGACCCAAACAAACTTTAGACGTGTGTGTATGGATGTTGTTTGGATATGCAGATACGTAATTTAATTAAGTATAACATGATCTTGTAACCTAATGAACCAAGACACCACATGTTACCGTGGTTCCATACATGTTTGTGTTTTGTGGCAGCTAAGGACCTTCCCAAATTTATCAAGAAAGACAAAGTGAAACATATCAAATGAATGTTTTCATTATTGTTATTAATATTATTTATCAAATTGTAGCTACTTTATTTAGATTTTTGTCATACTGGAATAAATTGTAAAAATGATTTAATTTTATATGTTACAAAATAAAACAGATTTATTTATGAAATGTAACACCATCTTCGTTTCCTTTGATCAAACTGAAGTTGGCTACCAACAACACTGTTTTGACTAAACTGAACATATTCATTGGGATTAGTAAACAAGTACACAACATACATGTAGAATCACATCTGGAGGGGAGGTCAAACAAAGTCCCCATATTTACTGGGAGGAACTCCAGTAGTTATACCATGGACAGTCCCATACTATATACGCCAACAGAGCGATCGTTCAGGGCTGATGCGTTCTTATATAACAGAGTTCTGCAGACAGTTTCCAGGCCTTGAGACTGTTTGGTGCATTGGAATGCCATTGTAAAGCTCTGCAAGCCAAGGTAGTTTACATTACCTATATCAGGCTAAGCCATGCACTTGACCAATTCAAACAAAAAAACGATTAAATCCCAGCATAGCAATGAACACAGAGCTATGCCAATAACCTGAAGTGATACTAGTCTCCATGGTCTTGGATTAGAAGCAGCAATTCAAAGGGGATTATGTGACTGTATTTTACACATATTTAAACACAACACCAAAAAATGGACCTAATTTGCAGTGGTTGGATAGAAACGTTGGCCCTCTGGCACTAGGCAGGCTGCAGTGGGTTTGTGCTGTAAATAGTCTGGAAAAGCCAGGTGGGATACAGCGTCCCAGCCTTAGGAAAAAAGACATCGGGTGGAAACATGTGGAGGCTAATATTAGCAGGGGTAGGACAGGTAGCAGTAGTGGAGATATAGCTGTCCTTTTAGTTATAGAATCCTCAAAGTAGGCCCTCTTCTTCATCTGCTGAGAGGGTGGCTATACATTATGCAGATGTTGCCAACACCTATGACTTGAATAGGGGTGAGCAGACCAGTGCTTAGGGGCAACTTCTAAAGCCATAGGAGTGTTAAGCCTTGAGGATAGGACACACATACACGCATGCACAGATAGTTTTTTTTATCCAGGTAGAGGGAAGGGAACGGCTCAGGAATGCAGCGGTGGCTCAGAAAGCAGACAGACATCCTGATGGGTGGCAGATGTTGGAAACGGTGGAGCAACATGTTCGCTTTAAGTCAGAGAAGTAGTCAGTCCTAAAAATACAAACACTAAGTGCTCGCTGCCACCCACAGAAGGTGTATCGTATCAAAACACGGCATAGAAAAGCCATCTAACCGAGACCACCACCGCAGAGCACCTATGCAGAACTTCACTTTCCTGTAAGACTGGCAGAAATTACTGTTAATAGTGTGTATTTAATAGGAGGCAGTGCAGAACGGGTGCAAGGCACATCCCTCTCGGTTATGGTCAGGCCGCATACCGAACCCACTGTGCCCGCTGCTGAAAGTTTAACAAATATTCATCCAACATTTTTTTATGTTTATTATTTAATTTCTTTCATAAGGCCTCAAGGTTTACCTTATCTTAAGAATGTATTTAGCTATTTCTATCAGTCAGATTTTCAATCAAAATACTTTAAGTAGTCTGGTTTGGTTGGTTCCGTCGCCCAATTTTTTCTCTCCCTTCTGAACTTAAGATATCATTTCCAACCCTGTTTTGTTCGGAAAGTGCAATCATACTTAACACAATGCACAACAACTGGCCACCGCAGAGGCGCTCCATCCAATCACCAGTCAACTTTAACTGAACACAGAGACAGAGGAGCTCCATCCATTCACCAGTCAATTTTAACTGAACACAGAGACAGAGGCGCTCCATCCAATCACCAGTCAACTTTAACTGAACACAGAGACAGAGGAGCTCCATCCATTCACCAGTCAATTTTAACTGAACACAGAGACAGTGGCGCTCCATCCATTCACCAGTCAACTTTAACTGAACACAGAGACAGTGGCGCTCCATCCATTCACCAGTCAACTCTATCTGAACACAGTCAAAGAACTGGAGACCCCATTGTTGTGAGAGAAGGGAAGAAAAGGGCACCAAAAGATCAGAAAAACATTAAAATCCTCATACACCCAGACACACAAACACACACAACATCAGGCGCCCCTGAAATTAAATCACTCACCAACTACCTCACTCCTTGAACATAAAGTGTGTTTATATGACAAAGACATTAGCATGGAGGCTTCGTTAGGCACTACGTAATGCAGCGCGGCCCCAGAAGCTAATGGGGAATGGAGAGAGAGGGAGGCTCAGCCATTAGAGCATTACAGCATTCTGGAAGCTGTTGAGGCACTGATGTCATCTATTTTATTACCCCCTTGTCTATAACTTCAGGTTAATATACACTATTATAGGGAACCCAAGGGTGAGAGGCACAGAGGGTTTTAAACAGCCATTTAGAGTAGACCAACCGGAGAAACAGACCCACTTCCTCTAGAACAGGGCCATCTGGTGGCTGGTAGCAGTATAGCAGGAACATAACCATGCACCGGGCAGTCTGAGATTTGACTTACATCAATTAGGGACAGGATGGTCATTGAGAGAGATGGTGTATCAGTAAGTGCTGACTGCAGGAACTGTGTTGCACAATACCCTAACAAGTTGCCAAGTTGATTAGCAATATAAATGCCTCAGTCAGTTTCCTCCCGGCCACAGGAGTGTGATAATGCTGCCTGCGTTCTCACACCAGATGGAGAGGAGCAGGGCTGTTTAATGAGGGCTATGAAATAAAACAGAGCGAGAGTAATGGGGGAATTGGGTGGAGGGAGTGAGAGAGAAGAGAGTAAAAGAGAGGCTTCAGCCAATATGTTTAGTAAATTTAACACTGTTGAGTTGCTGTAATGTGTCTGGTGTGTAGACGCTGGATCAGGAGACAGACCAGACCGTAAAATGAATTAGATAAGATCTGTCCTCTATAGAACAACTTTAATCCAAAGTGTTAAGTAACGTCCTAGGAACGCACTAGTGAGACGTCCGCGGTGCATTACACTGGTCTACAGTGATATTAAGTTCATATATAATTAACACAAGGCTTGATGCTTCCCCATAAAAAAAACATACATCATTGGACCAATGTGGAATTGTGTGAAGGATATTTAATGAAATATTCCCCAGGTCATCATTACCTAAAAAACACCGACTAAAACAGGTACAGTGAAATGCTTTACTAGCCCTTCATTTCTTAACTGCAGTTGTTGGTTAAGTGTTAAGAAAGTATTTATTTAAAATAAACTGAAGTAAAAAATACATGTAAAAATAACTCAGAATTAAGGAGCAACAATAAAATAACAGTAGGGAGGCTATATACACGGGTACCGAGTCAATGTGCGGGGGCACAGGTTAGTCGAGGTAATATGTACACGCAGGTAGAGGTAAAGTGACTATAAATGTATAATAAACGGAGTAGCAGTAGCGTAAAAATGGGGGGTGCAAATAGGGTAGCCATTTTTTTACTTTTTATTTTATCTTTATTTAACCAGGCAAGTCAGTTAACAACAAATTCTTATCTTCAATGACGGCCTAGGAACAGTGGGTTAACTGCCTGTTCAGGGGCAGAACGACAGATTTGTACCTTGGGGGTTTGAACTTGCAACCTTCTGGTTACTAGTCCAACACTAACCACTAGGCTACCCTGCCACCCATTTGATTAGCTATTCAGTCTTATGGCTTAGAGGTAGAAGCAGTTAAGAGAGCCTATTGGTCCTAGACTTGGCGCTCCGGTACCGCTTGCCGTGAAGTAGCAGAGAAAACAGTATGACTTGGGTGGCTGGAGTCTGACAATTTTTAGGTCTTTTAGGTCTTTCCCAAACACCTCTGCTTCACAGACCAACTAAGGATACAAAGGGAGGAAGGACCAGGGAGGAGGAACAAAGAGCTGTCAGTCATTCATGCACTTTCAGACTACTGAGCAGATCTGTACTGCGCTGGCCTGGTTGTATATCTACAACATTTTTAATACTGAAAAGAACAATAGGAAAAGTAAATAGAACAGTATGTTTTGGGTCAGCACAGCAGTGTGAAAACGGTATTACAAACACCAGGGCAGCAACACTCCTCTCCACGCAAAACACTCTTCTGGAGCTAAAGCAGACTTTTCCACAGCGCCTTCGCGTGCCTTCGTACATGCACTGTGCTTCTGCACACACTCCCCCAAACAGAACCAGGCCACAGCAGAGTAGCTGGGTCCCCAAGTTACTCTCATAAACAAACAATTATGCACGCATTGTCGTTTGAAAGCAAACCACCAAATCAAGCCTAATTAATTGCAAAACCCAACTTCAGAAATATCACGGGCAATTTTGTGAAATTGGATCAGAGGAATTATTTCAAAATGCCTTGTGTTTTCAGACTAAAAATGGCACATTTACTTTTAACAGCAAACAGAAACAAAAGCAGTGCTTTTGTGTGGGTTTCTTTGAGGGGATTTATTGAGATAGAAAAGACCCAGCTGCTATAACACAGTGGGAGGCAGTTTATCACAGGCGAACACAAAAATGCCAGGAATAACAGATGTTTAAAAAAAGGTTTCTCAATTGTTATCCCAGAGTTCAGTAGGGACCCATTGCTGCGATGCGGGTGGAGAATGTACTATGACATAAACGTAATCTCTTTATCTAGACTAGAAGGTCACAAGAAAATAGCAGTTGAACGTCAACAATGTGTTTTGTATACATGGGTTAGCAGGGCACAAAAATATTTGTGAAAACCTAAACAACTAATTAGAACACTGATATCCTCTCTGTTCCATGTGGTAGACCTCTAAAAGGGTATAACAGTTCATTGGAACTTCCGAACCAAAACTCTCAGCAGCGTTGTACTAACATTACCAACTTAGTCTGGGCCTATTTCTGAATGCAAACAAAGACATGACATAAAGCTGAGAGAAGTTGCCCAGAATGTGCCCTCCACAGTTCAGCAGGGGGCATTGTGGGTTAGTTATCCATCTAACCCACAATGCCCCCTGCTGAACTGTGGAGGGCATATTCTGGGCAACTTCTCTCAGCTTTATTTTATGTCTGTTTGCATTCAGAAATAGGCCTAGCACTTTACCTATAAAGCCAGTAGACAACCCTTGGGCTTAATAGCTACCACCACTAGGTCTGGCAGGCTGGTGCAGTACTATAGTAATGACTGGCTGGCTGGTAAATGAGAGCGAGACACACGGTCTGTGAGATCGAGACCTCTCCCTGCGTGAGGTGTGGAAAATGAGTCATCACACCCCCAATATCTGACCATTGCCATAGGGGTTGGTAGAGGTTGACAACACACGCACACAAATTCCCATCGGAGAGCTACACTTTCCTGTATCACTACTGGCTGATGCTGTCCCAATATAACACACATACACTAGTGTTCAAACATTTGGGGTCACTGTTTTTGAAAGAAAATCACATTTTTGTCCATTGAAATAACATCAAATTGATCAGAAACAGTGTAGACATTGTTAATGTTGTAAATGACTATTGTAGCTGGAAACGGCTGATTTTTCATGGAATATTTACATATGTGTACAGAGGCCCATAATCAGCAACCATCACTCCTGTGTTCCAATGGCACATTGTGTTAGCTAATCCAAGTTTATCATTTTAAAAGGCTAATTGATCAGTAGAAAATCATTTTACAGTTATGTTAACACAGCTGAAAACTTGCTGATTAAAGAAGCAATAAAACTGGCCGCCTATAGACTAGTTGAGTATCTGGAGCAACAGCATTTGTGGGTTTGATTACAGGCTCAAAATGGCCAGAAACAAATTATTTTCTTCTGAAACTTGTCTTAATTTCTCAGAAAAAGATTGGACTGACATTTCGGATCGCCATTATACTCTAACAGAAAATACAGACATGAGTTTGTTGCTTTGGTAGCTTACGTAGTAACAAGCAAGATGATTCTGTAGCCAACTATGACATGGGTGGAATTAGTCAGGTTAAACCTTGTTAACCACCTAGAAAGAAGCTCCTGAGACAGATTAATCTGAACAGGGCATGATGACAGATACTGGCTGTCTAGCACTCCAACTGAGGAACGTCTAAACAACTATAATAAATAATTAACCAAGTTTGTCTTTGACAGAATCCTATGAAAGTGACCATTTCAAAACCTGTAGTAAATGCATCAGACTTGGTAGCTACTGTACCACACAATCAAAAAGGTGTCTGATATCCCAGTCAATAAAAACAGTGACTTCATGTTTCATGTATTTATTTTTGATTTAAGAAAGCATCTCAATTGATAATGTACAGAATCAAATAAAAAGGATGACAAAAAAACAAATTAACATTGTTAGCCGATAAAATCCAATTAGCTGTTGAAATAACCACTACATAAGAGTAAATAATGCAACAAGGACATTTTTATAAGTAGGTCCAACTGAATCACTTCTGATTACATAAAGAAAACATGCCAAGACTCAATCTCCCTCTGCTTCCAACTCTTCAGTATTTTCACTAGTATCTTTAACATAATTTTTTACTGACATCAAACCCAGTGTCATTACCATTAGCACCATGATCAATATTAATATTATCATTATTATTGACTGGGAAATGGCTCAAGAGATTAACAGACTGCAGGTTCTGGCTCATTGCCTTACTCTCTCTGGGTCCCCTCTGATTTTGTCATCAACTGTTTCAGTAGCAGCAATCATTGCATCGCCAATACAACAACCACCAGAATGGGTATCAACATGGTTATTACCATCATTTGGGTTGTCATCACCTAGGCAGTCACCATGGAAACCATCAACTGGCATCTCATCATCCCCATTATCATCATCACCATGGGCAACAACAATCTCTTTTACCATCTTATCAGCTTCAATATCATCATCACCATCTCCAATCTCCCCATCCTCAAGTTCCTCTGGTTCTCTCTTGGCTCTTTTCGTCTTGGGTGGGTCAGTCTCAGGAGAGCTTCCCAGGAAGGGTGGCCCCAGTTGGGGCTGTAAGACCTCTGACCTCCCCTCCTCTCTCCGACCGTTACCCCGCCATGCCCCCTCCATCATGGGACTGCCATGGGCCAACACAGGCTCCACTGAAATGAAAGGGCGGTGGTGGGCAATTGTTAATAGGATGTGGGAGTTGCCATGCTGCGTACACACACACACACACTGCAGTCTCACCATGCTTAACAGACACGCATGCACACACTTATACATTAGCACGGGCAGGGTCTGGCTACGCTGACGGCATATTTTGGCTCAGTGGGCCTTAGTCGAATGAGGCGGCGTGTCAGACCATTAGCTTTGCAATAATGTACGGCGGACATATGTTGTAGGAGGGGGTGAGGACTCAAGGGGGGCAAAAATGTTATATCAATGTGAAGAAATACTCAATGACCAAAAGCTCCCTTTTCACTGTAAACATTTTCAGAAAAATGATTAGAACATTTCACAAGATTAATACCCATGTGAAGAGAATTAAAGAATGAGGCTGACAAAGTGAGATGACTTGTTATACATTTTAGTAACACAGTTGAAGTCGGAAGTTTACATACACCTAAGCCAAATACATTTAAACTCAGTTTTTCACAATTCCTGACATTTAATCCCAGTAAAAAGTTAGAATCACCACTTTATTTTAAGAATGTCAAATGTCAATAATAGTAGAGAGAATTATTTATTTCAGATTTGATTTCTTTCATCACATTCCCAGTGGGTCAGAAGTTTACAAACACTCAATTAGTATTTGGTAGCATTGCCGTTCATTTAAAAAAAAACTTGGGTCAAACATTTCGGGTAGCCTTCCACAATAGGTTGGGTGAATTTTAGCCCATTCCTTATGACAGAGCTGGTGTAACTGAGTCAGGTTTGTAGGCCTCCTTGCTCGCACACGCCTTTTCAGGTCGGCCCACAAATTTTCTATAGGATTGAGGTCAGTGCCTTGTGATGGCCACTCCACTCCACAACTTTAACTTCATCAGACCAGAGGACATTTCTCCAAAAAGTACAATCTGTGTCCCAATGTGCGTTGCAAACCGTAGTCTGGCGTTTTTATGGCGGTTTTGGAGCAGTGGCTTCTTCCTTGCTGAGCGGCCTTTCAGGTTGTCGATATAGGACTTGTTTTACTGTGGATATAGATACTTTTGTACCAGTTCCCGCCAGCATCTTCACAAGGTCCTTTGCTGTTGTTCTGGGATTGATTTGCACTTTTTGCACCAAAGTACGTTCATTTCTAGGAGACAGAACGCGTCCCATGGTGTTCATACTTGGGTACTATTGTTTGTACAGATGAACGTGGTACCTTCAGGGGTTTGGAAAATGCTCCCAAGGATGAACCAGACTTGTGGTCTACAATTTATTTTCTGAGGTCTTGGCTTATTTATTTAGATTTTCCCATGATGTCAAGCAAAGAGGCACTGAGTTTGAAGGTAGGCCTTGAAATACATCCACAGGTACACCCCCAATTGACTCAAATTATGTCAATTAGTCTACCAGAACCTTCTAAAGCAATGACATAATTTTCTGGAATTTTCCAAGCTGTTTAAAAGGCACAGTCAACTTAATGTATGTAAACTTCTGACCCACAAATTGTGATACAGTGAATTATAAGTGAAATAATCGGTCTGTAAACAATTGTTGGAAAAATTACTTGTGTCATGCAAAGTAGATGTCCTAACAGACTTCCTGAAACTATAGTTTGTTAGCAAGACATTTGTGGAGTGGTTGAATAACGAGTTTTAATGACTCCAACCTAAGTGTAAGTAAACGTAAGACTTCAACTCTATATATGGAGTGTCTTAAAATGTGTGTATTCATCTTAAGATAGCTGGGTGAGAACCACATCACAGTAAGTACATTTCCCCCCATAAAGTAGTTATCAACAGTCAGTGCTAGTAGGAATAGATCATTGTTTGAAGTGGGGCTTATCATAGGGCATGACTCAACCCAAAGGAACCGTGACTGACCGTCACTCACTGACCAGGGATGGGCAACTTTGATGGGGGATGCAAAAAATCTGAACACATCATGAGGGGCCGCAGTTGCTGTTTTAAAGCTAATTTTCGGCAATTCTACACATTTTGCCATGAGGAGGAGAGAAGATTAAACCATTTAAAAAAAATTGTATGCAAGTTATGTTTTTACAGTTCATTTTGTGCAAATTTACTAATTTTGCCATGGGGCAGAATGGAAAATTAGCGGTTTTACAGCTCATTTCCTGCCATTATACACATTTTGCCATAGGGTGGTAAGAAACGTTCACAGTTTTTAATATGATATGAGGGAGACTAACAAAAACAATGGTTGATTACAAGTTTAGATAGCTGGCCGACATGGGCTAATTGAGTGATTATCAGTGACTGATAAAAACTGTTGGGGGGGGGGGAATTTACCAGAGGGCCTTCAAAAGGGGGGCTGCCAGTTGCCCATCCTTGCCACAGAACAAGCTGCCAGAAGCCAGTTAGGACCATAACAGATCTTCTCTGTAAATACACAGCAGTTCCGCCACAGGGTCCGATGTGTTATCACCTCATGCAGGCTTCTCTCTGTTGTGGCGACTCAGTAGTAATGTTACGATAATTGACACTACAGAGTAACAGCTTGGCAACACCGCCTTATCGGAAACAGACAGCATACCACAGGGTCCGATTACCCTTCATCACTTCCTACAGGCTTTTCTCTCAATGTTGTGGAGACTTTCAGTAGCAGAACAAGTATTAAAGTTAGTGTAACAGCTTAGCAACACACTCGAGCTAAAATGACCTCAAGGCTCCATCTGTTCTGGGTCCCTGATAAGAGTCTGATAGGGTTACCGAGGACAAGTGTGGTGATTTGATTAGGCCTACCTACTGTTTGTTTTTGTTGCTGTCCCTGACATTGGCATCTCCAGGCATGTACTACCTCAACTTGGCGTCTGTATGACGTAGCCTCCTGTAAGACTTGTCTTGATTATGAGATTAAGTAGGACGACCAACGTTCTGGCCACTCTCCCTTACTGACTTAAGCCTAACTCACATCCATCATTTTAACAGTTCCTATGTGAATCATATTTGAGACACTTTCTGACAGGTGTTAGTATGTGTGACATTACACAGAACACACGTTTCTTCTGGGGCAGCATGTTGTCATTATGGAGTCACTAGGACACTGCAGGACATTAAAAGAAAAACTATCTTTTGGTATTTGTTTCATTAACCCATTAATGAATGCATCATACCGGCTGTATTTGTGTATTTTGAAAATTACACGTCTTGAACACTTGATTGCTGACATGCAAAATATATTTGGACTATATAAAACAAACTGCTGACTAATGAAACTAACTGGAGATGTCATGTTAATGTAAGGAGGGACCAATTCATCATGTCAGAGTTCTGCTCCCTCTAACACCAGCCTTGGTGAGGTTGTTCTTAGCGAAATGTTACATTCAAACTTTCTAGAAGTGATGATGGATTGCCTACTTGCAGCTTACTGTATGTGTGGTTGGTGTGCTTGTTATTACCTGGTCCTTTCAGTGGGTAGTCGTGGCAGTGGTCCTTGAGAACAATGTGTAGCGATGGGTACTCAATCACAAGTTTGAACTTCAAGTTTTCCTTCAGGGTCTTTGCCACATCCAGCTCTTGATACCTAAACAAAACAACAAAATGTTTTAATACACTGCAACCACCAGAAGCTATAGCAACCAGCAGGCCCCCTCCCAGGTGAACAAAAAATGGCCGCTGCTCATTGTTGACATTCTCTCTACACACAGGTTTTGACTAGTTTGGATACAGCTTATGTCAAAATGGACTTTTCATAGCAGGTTAGGATAATTAGGAAAAGGGCTAGGGTTAGCCAAAATAAAAAAACAACCCATCTGCTCTAGCTGTAGAATCCTTCTATGACTTCATTGCTGAGGCTTGGTCTGTCTTTCGAGGAGGAGGATTGATGGAGATAGGAGTCATGGTTTGGCACAGTAAAACTCCACAGTGCTGATTCCCATCCCTCCTCATGGAGAATGGAAACTACTGACTTAACCCGAGTCAATAACATCACCAAAAGTACTGCGGCCCTTGAAGCTCCTCGTGTTTCACTCTTTTTGCGATTACATCAGTAGTGCCTGAGTAATCCTGTCGTGTTAGGGAAGATGGTGCCGACAAGATGCGCAAGATGACACCGACAGAGATGGTCGCCTCGCTTCTAGTCCTTAGGACTTAGGACCTATGCAGTATTTAGTTTCTTTATGTATTATTTCTTACATCGTTTGCCAAGAAAATCTTAAGCGTTATTACATACAGCCGGGAAGAACTATCGGATATAAGTACGATGTCAACTTACTAGGAATACGACCACTCAGGGCATTGAATCTGATTCCAGAGGTCGACCCAAAACAACGTAGCCGCAGAAGAGGCAGACGGAGTGGCCTCCTGGTCAGACTTCGAAGGTGTGCACACCACCTACCGCTTCTGAGGATATTACTCGCCAATGTCCAGTCTCTAGATAACAAGTTAGATGAAATAAGGGCAACGGTTGCCTTCCAGAGAGACATCCTGGATTGTAACATTCTCTTTCACGGAAACATGGCTCTCGGGATATGTTGCCGGAGTCGGTACAGCCACCGGGATTCTTTATGCTTCGCGCCAACATAAATAAACATCTCTCTGGAAAGAGGAAGGGCAGGGGTGCACGCTTCCTGATTAACGACTCAAGGTGTAATCGTAACATACAGGAATTCAAGTCTTTGTTCACCTGACCTAGAATTCCTTACAATCAAATGCCGACCATATTACCCCCCAAGAGAATTCTCGTCGGTTATTATCACAGCCGTGTATATCCATCAAGCCGATACCACGACGGCACTCAAGAAACTTCACTGGACTCTACGCAAACTGGAAACTATATATCACGAGGCTGCATTTATTGTAACTGGGGATTTTAACAAAGCAAATTTGAGAACAAGGCTACCTAAATTCTATCAGCATAATGATTGTAGCACTCGTGCGGGCAATACATGATCACAGCTACTCTAACTTCCGTGATGCATACAAGGCCCTCCCTTCGGCAAATCTGACCACGACTCCACTTTGATCCTACCGTCCAATAGTACTATCCAACGGAGGTTTGAACAATCCGATTCCACGCGTCAAGATTGTTTTGATCACGCGGACTGGGATATGTTCTGGGCAGCCTTAGAGAATAACATCAATTTATACGCTGACTCAGTGAGTGAGTTTATAAGGAAGTACATTGGAGATGCTGTACCCACTGCGACTATTAAAACCTACCCTAACTAGAAACAGTGGATAGATGGCTGCATTAGCGCAAAACTGAAAGCACGAACCACTGCATTTAACCATGGAAAGATGACTGGGAATATGGCCAAATATAAACAGTGTAGTTATTCCCTCTGCAAGGCAATCAAACAAGCGAAATGTCGGTATAGGAACAAAGTGGAGTCACAATTCAATGGCTCAGACACAAGACGTATGTGGCAGCGTCTACAGGCAATTACGGACTACAAAAAGAAAACCAGCCACGGTCACCGACGTCTTGATTTCAGACAAACTAAACACCTTTGCCCGCTTTGAGGATAATACAGTGCCACCGACGGGGCCTAATACCAAGGACTGAGGGCCCACCCTCTCCTCCATGGCCGTCATTTAAATGTCTTAGGTGTTAACCCTTGCAAGGCTGGCGGCCCAGACGGCATCCCTAGCCGCGTCATCAGAGCATGCGCAGACCAGCTGGCTGCTGTCCCCACATGCTTCAAGATGGCCACCATTGTTTTGGGTACAGAAAGGCAAAGATAACTAAATTACTACTGCCCTGTAGCACTCACGTCTGTTATCATGAAGTGCTATGAGAGACTACAAGGATCATATCACCACCTTACCTGCCACCCTAGACCCACTTCAATTTGCATACCGGCCTAATAGGACCACATCGGATGCAATCGCCATCACACTGCCCTATCCCATCTGGACAAGAGGAATACCTATGTAAGAATGCTGTTCATTGACTACAACTCAGCAATCAACACCTTAGTACCCTCCAATGTCATCATTAAGGTTGAGGCCCTGGGGCTCAACCCCACCCTGTGCAATTGGGTCCTAGACTTTTTGACGGGACGCCCACCAGGTGGTGAAGGTAAGAAACTAAATCTCCACTTCTCTGATCCTCAACACTGGGGCCACACAAGGGTTCGTGCTCAGCCCCCTCCTGTACTCCCTGTTCACCCATGACTGCGTGGCCATGCATGCCTCCAACTCAATCATCAAGTTTGCAGATGACATAACAGTTGTGAGCTTGATTTACCAACAACGTCGAGACGGGGAGGTGGTGAGGGGCCTGGGAGTGTGGTGCCAGGAAAACAATCTCTCACTCAACGTCAACAAAACAAAGGAGATGATGGTGGACTTCAAGAAACAGCAGATGGAGCACCCCTCTATCCACATTATGGGACTGCAGTGGAAAGTTAGGTTCCTTGGTGTACACATCACAGACAAACTGAAATGGTCAACCAACACAGACATTGTGGTGAAGAAGGCACAACAGCGACTTTTCAACCTCAGGAGGCTGAAGAAATTCAGCTTGCACTTAAAAGCCTCAAACTTTTACAGATGCACAATTGAGAGCATCCTGTCGGACTGCACCGTCCTCAACCACAAGGCTCTCCAGGGGGTGGTGTGTTCTGCAAAACGCATCCCTGGGGGCAAACTACCTGCCCTCCATGACACCTACAGCACCTGTCGTCACAGGAAGGCCAAAAACATAATCATAGGACAACAACCACCTGAGCCACTGCCTGTTCACCCCGCTACCATCCAGAAGGTGAGGTCAGTACAGGTGCATCAAAGCTGGGACCAAGAGACTGAAAAACAGCTTCTATCTCAAGGCCATCAGACTATTAAACAGCCATCACTGCAGAGGCTGCCTACATAGACTCAAAATCTAAATGTTTACATATCTTGCATTACTCATCTCATATGTATATACTGTATTCTACACCATCGATTGCATCTTGCCTATGGTGCTCGGTCATCGCTCATCCATATATTTATATGAATATTCCTATTCCATCCATTTATCTTAGGTGTGTGTGTATTAGGTTGTTGGGGAATTGTCCGATTACTTGTTAAATATTACTGCACTGTTGGAACTAGAAGCACAATAATTTTGCTATACTCACAGTAACATCTGCTAATAATATGTGTGTGACCAATTCAATTTGATTTGATGGTAATAGACCATGCTAAACGGTTAGCAGTCCTATGGAGTGACAAGGTTTGTCTACGCTCAACCATTTCACCCCATCCAGCTTACCCGGTCATCACCAATAAGCTAGACATGATATAGGCCTAACTCTAATATACACTACATGACCAAAAGTATGTGAACACTCATTCCAAAATCATGGGCATTAATATGAAGTTGGTCCCCCCCCTTGCTGTATCACAACAGGCCGTGATTGGGAGTCCAATAGGGCGGCGCACAATTGGCCCAGCCCCGTCTGGGTTTGGCCGGTGTAGGCCGTCATTGTAAATAAGAATTTGTTCTTAACTGACTTGCCTAGTTAAATAAAGGTTACATTTATTTTCTGCTATAACAGCCTCCCTTCTGGGAAGACATTCCACTAGATGTTGCAACATTGCTGCAGGGACTTGCTTCTATTCAACCACAAGGGCATTAGTGAGATCGGCACTGATGTTGGGCAATTAGGCCTGGTTCGTAGTCCGCGTTCCAATTCATCCCAAAGGTGTTAGATGGGGTTGGGGTCAGGGCTCTGTTCAGGCCAGTCAAATTCTTCCACACCGATCTTGACAAACCATTTCTATATGGACTTCGATTTGTGCACAGGGGCATTGTCATGCTGAAACAGGAAAGGGCTTACCCAAACTGTTGCCACAAAGTTGGAAGCACAGAATTGTCTAGAATGTCCTTGTATGCTGTAACGTTAAGATTTCCCTTCACTGGAACTAAGGGGCCTAGCCCGAACCATGAAAAACAGCCCCAGACCATTAATGCTTCTCCACTGAACTTTATAACTTTATAGCACTATGCATTGGGGCAGGTAGCGTTCTCCGGGCATCCGCTAAACCCAGATTTGTCCGTCGGACTGCCAGATGGTGAAGCGTGAGTTATCACTCCTGAGAAAGCGGTTCCACTGCTCCAGGGTCCAATGGTGGAGAGCTTTACACTACTCCAGCCGACGCTTGGCATAGCTCTCGGCCATGGAAACCCATTTCATGAAGCTCCTGTTAAACAGTTCTTGTGCGGACGTTGCTTCCAGAGGCAACAGAGGACAAACTTTTTACGTGCAACACGCTTCAGCGGTCCCATTCTATGAGCTTGTGTGGCCTACCACTTCGCAGCTGAGCCATTGTTGCTACTACATGTTTAAACTTCACAATAACAGCACTTACAGTTGACCTGGGCAGCTCTTTCAGTGCAGAAACTTGACTTATGGCCTTGTTGGAAAGGTGGCATCCTATGACAGTGCCATGTTGAAAGTCACTGAGGTCTCCAGTAAGGCGATTCTACTGTCAAAGTTTGTTTATGGAGATTTCATGGCTGTGTGCTCAATTATTACATATTTTTTTAAGCAGAATCCACTAATTTGAAGGGGTGTCCACATACCTTTGTATATATAGTGTACATACTGCACCTCCCCCAAATCCCTTCAATACTCCTGCAAGCAAAACAGACAGTGTAACATACGTAACGCTTGCTTTGCACACACACATCCCCACACACCAAACCAATCCAAGAGCTGGGATGCAACATGACAGTTACAGGTTTTAACTACGGTGCCTTGGGTTGGTTCCAAGAAAGCCTACTAAAATCTGGGAGAGGATCTCAACTCAACAACAATATCTGTTGGCATTTCCTGCTGCGGCAGGATCAGGAAGAGACAGACTCGGAGGGAGGGAGGGAAAGTGATCGAGAGATGAGAGCTGCAACTCATACTCCTGTCAGTTGGCACATCTACAAAACTTCTCTTGTAAGAGGCAAATAAACCTCAGTATCCGGACAGACTTCCTCTGGGAAATGTGGCGGTTGTGTGTTCTCATGTACATGCATGTGTCTCTAAGAGCCATTACCACCAGAAGAGCGAGAATACACTCACAGTTTACTGTTGGGTTCTGTAGAAGCTCCAGGAGGTTCCCATTATTTTCCAACAGCTACCTAACTATTATTACTGAAGGATGAGTAGGTAGCTGCAGCATTTGGCCAGGAAGGATGAGAGAAGTGAGATATGGTCAGGACCACAGCCAAATAACTGACGCTCGAGTGGGTGTTACTAGCCCGAGGGACTTTGGTCCGAGAGAAGATGAACTGTGCTCAGAATCTTCTTGAATGATGTTAAATTCTAGAACGTTCTACGCAAATACAAAATAGAATGAGTCCTGAGCAGAGTGAGTCCAGTGCTCTGATCAGGAGTTACTTCAGAGGGAATTCCTTTGTTGTAATTTAGAGGGTGTGTGTGTGGGGGGGGGGGGGGGCTGTAAAATAATTGTCCAATGTCGGTGAACTGACAGATTCTCTTAACTAAGCTAAGCGGATCCAAACCACAAAGGGGTCCAAATCACAGCCACCTTACGTGAGCTAGAGAAATATGGATACAGAATCAGAGCACTTCAGTTCAGGTTATAAGAGAAGAGGCAGCAAACCACAGCTATGTGTAGGTGGATGCTTTACCAGACTGTGGTTAGGTCTGTGGTTGCATCCTTTAGGTAAGATTCTTATAATCATTACCCAACTGTATTAATAACAATACAAATCATTTGCCATAGCAATACCAAGAGACTGAATACAAGCATGTCATCATAATATACAGTGCCTTCAGGAAAGTATTCAGATCCCTTGACTTTTTCCACGTTAGTCTAATTCTAAAACATTAAATAAATCCACAGCAATCTACACAGAATACTCCATAACGACAAAGAGAAAACAGGTTGAGAATTTTTTGCTAATAAAAAGAATATATTTACATAAGTATTCAGACCCTTTGTTGTAAGACTCAAAATTGAGCTCAGGTGCATCCTGTTTCCATAGATCATCCTTGGTAAATTCAATTGATTGGACATGAATTGGAAAAGCAAACACCTGTCTATACAAGGTCCCACAATTGACAGTGCATGTCAGAGCAAAAACCAAGCCATGAGGTCGAAGGAATTGTCCATAGAGCTCCGAGACAGGATTTGGTCAAGGCTCAAATCAGGGGAAGGGTACCAAAGAAATGTCTGCAGCATTGAAGGTCCCCGAGAACACAGTGGCCTCCATCATTCTTAAATAGAAGTTTGGAACCTTTTCCTAGAACTGGCCGCCCAGCCAAACTGAGCAATCGTGGAAGGCCCCAGAGCGCTAAGGACCTCAAACTGGGGCGAAGGTTCACCTTTCAAAAGGACAATGCGCCCCTAAGCACACAGTGGCATCTCTGAATGTCCTCGAGTGGCCGGGCAAAAGACCTGACTTGAACCCGATCAAACTGTAATCGCTGCCAAAGGTGCTTCAAAGGCTGTAATAGCTGCCAAAGGTGCTTCGACAAAGTACTGAGTAAAGGGTCTGAATACTTATGTAAATGTGATATTTTGGTTGTTTTTTCATACATTTGCAAAAATTTCTAAAAACCTGTTTTTGCTTCGTCATTATGGGGTATTGTGTGTAGATTGATGAGAGGGGGGGAAACGATTTAATCCATTTTAGAATATGGCTGTAACCTAACAAAATGTGGATAAAGTCAGGGGTCCGAATACTTTCTGAATTCACTGTATGCACAAGCTATAAAGAACTGTTGCGGCTAGGAAGCATGCGGATGCCTTAAGGAGAGGGTTGGAACATCACACCACAGATGTGAGGAGAGAGCGTAGTCGATGGGATAACTAAAGGAACGTTACAGCTGCCTGTGATTTAAGGGGCTCAGACCATCTCTAGGGGAGAAAACAGATGATAAACCACCACCACTAACTTTCCCCCCTCACTGTCTTCTGCAGTGTGTGTTTGATATTTTAAACTAGGCAGCATTTCTCCTTGTCAGGCTGGACAGCCCAGCTGCTCATTGGGTCTCTGCTCTACTCTGCAGCGAGCAGACAAAGGGAAGGACATCCTCTGGATCCAAACGAGTGGAATGAATAGAAAAAAAAGAATCTACATTTCAAAAAGGTATTAAATAAATAAACATCCAGCCCGAGAGGTTAGGGCTTTTTTTTTACCCCCGTTTTCCTCATCCCTAGAACTCCCGTACGGACTTGGGAGAGGCAAAGGTTGAGAGCCATGTGTCCTCCGAAACACAACCCTACTGCTTCTTGACACAATGCCCCCAAAAAACTGTAAGCCAGCCACAACAATGTGTCGGAGGAAACACTGTGCACCTGGCGACTGTCAGCGTGCACTGCGCCGGGCCGCCACAGGAGTCGCTAGTGCGCGATGGGACAAAGGACATCCCATCCGGCCAAACCCCCTAACCTGGACGACGCTGGGCCAGTTGTGTACCGCCCAGCCCCATGGGTCTCCCAGTCGCGGCCGGCTGCGACAGCCTGGACTCGAACCAGGATCTCCAGTGGCACAGCGATGCAGTGTCTTAGACCACTGTTTCGCTCGGGAGGCCAGTGTTAGGGCTCTTGACGCTCGGGCTGCTTCTCTTCAAGTAAGAGGATGTTTACTAGTTACACAGCTATATTTAGTACAGGAGCAACCATTTATTTGATTCATACTTGATATTCCGGCAGACATTTTGTAAGAAATTCAACACAGGGGCAGATTGACCCGGGGCCTGTACTGTTCTGTCCAAATCTCACGGCTTAAACCTAAACCTGAAGGTAGCCAGCGCTCTATGAACCCCAACTTAAAGGTGCATTTTACAACATTTACAGTACATGTTGAGCTCATCGACCATTGCATGCATAGATCCAAATATGAAGCGTGCTTACATTTCTCCAGCCCCATCCTTCTGCTTTAATCCAAAAACCTTTAGAATTTTTTGTTTAAAGACCCTTGCTCCCTTCGGTCTCAACATAGACTTTGATCTGAAGCCATTCTTGTGATTATGCTATTGTAAATGTTTGTAGGCTTATGTAGCCAAATTGTATCTATAATCGTACGCTACCCATTTGTTTTTTGTATGTTTTTTGTATGCTATTCTAGTGGTGTGGGGGCTGTGCTTTGGCAAAGTGGGTGGGGTTATATCCTTCCTGTTTGGCCCTGTCCGGGGGTGTCCTCGGATGGGGCCACAGTGTCTCCTGACCCCTCCTGTCTCAGCCTCCAGTATTTATGCTGCAGTAGTTTATGTGTCGGGGGGCTAGGGTCAGTTTGTTATATCTGGAGTACTTCTCCTGTCCTATTCGGTGTCCTGTGTGAATTTAAGTGTGTTTTCTCTAATTCTCTCCTTCTCTTTCTTTCTCTCTCTCGGAGGACCTGAGCCCTAGGACCATGCCCCAGGACTACCTGACATGATGACTCCTTGCTGTCCCCAGTCCACCTGGCCGTGCTGCTGATCCAGTTTCAACTGTTCTGCCTTATTATTATTCGACCATGCTGGTCATTTATGAACATTATAACAGAACATGGCCAAGATGTTCAAATCTCCACCCGGCTCAGCCAGAAGAGGACTGGCCACCCCACATAGCCTGGTTCCTCTCTAGGTTTCTTCCTAGGTTTTGGCCTTTCTAGGGAGTTTTTCCTAGCCACCGTGCTTCTACACCTGCATTGCTTGCTGTTTGGGGTTTTAGGCTTGTTTTCTGTACTTTGAGATATCAGCTGATGTACGAAGGGCTATATAAATAAATTTGATTTGATTTAATGTATGACAATTAACCAATGATATCAGGCTACACTCGGCCATGATTTTGTTTTTTTACGTGTTATTTCTTACATTGGTACCCCAGGTCATCTTAGGTTTCATTACATACAGTCGAGAAGAACTACTGAACATAAGAGCAGCGTCAACTCACCATCAGTACAACCAAGAATATGATTTTCACGAAGCGGATCCTGTGTTCTGCCTTTCACCCAGGACAACGGAATGGATCCCAGCCGGCAACCCAAAAAAACGACTTCGTAAAAGGGGGAAACGGAGCGGTCTTCTGGTCAGACTCCGGAGACGGGCACATCGTGCACCACTCCCTAGCATTCTTTTTGCCAATGTCCAGTCTCTTGACAACAAGGTTGATGAAATCCGAGCAAGGGTAGCATTCCAGAGGGACATCAGAGACTAACGTTCTTTGCTTCACGGAAACATGGCTCACTGGAGAGACGCTATCGAAGTCGGTGCAGCCAGCTGGTTTCTCCACGCATCGCGCCGACAGAAACAAACATCTTCCTGGTAAGAAGAGGGGCGGGGGCGTATGCTTCATGGTTAACGTGACGTGGTGTGGCCACAACAACATACAGGAACTCAAATCCTTCTGTTCACCTGATTTAGAATTCCTCACAATCAAATGTCGAACGCATTATCTACCAAGGGAATTCTCTTCGATTATAATCACAGCCGTATATATTCCCCTCCAAGCAGACACATCGATGGCTCTGAACAAACTTTATTTGACTCTTTGCAAATTGGAATCCATATATCCGGAGGCTGCATTCATTGTAGCTGGGGATTTTAACAAGGCTAATCTGAAAACAAGACTCCCTAAATTGTATCAGCATATCAATTGCGCAACCAGGGCTGGAAAAACCTTGGATCATTGCTATTCTAACTTCCGCGACGCATATAAGGCCCTGCCCCGCTCTCCTTTCGGAAAAGCTGACCACGACTCCATTTTGTTGATCCCTGCCTACAGACAGAAACTAAAACAAGAAGCTCCCGCGCTGAGGTCTGTTCAACACTGGTCCGACCAATCTGATTCCACACTCAAAGACTGCTTCCATCACGTGGACTGGGATATGTTTCGTATTGCGTCAGACAACTACATAGACGAATACGCCGATTCGGTGAGCGAGTTCATTAGAATTGAAGATGAAGATTGAAGATGTCGTTCCCATAGCAACGATTAAAACATTCCCAAACCAGAAACCGTGGATTGATGACAGCATTCACGTGAAACTGAAAGCGCGAACCACTGCTTTTAATCAGGGCAAGGTGACCGGAAACATGACCGAATACAAACAGTGTAACTATTCCCCCCGCAAGGCAATCAAACAAGCTAAGCGTCAGTATAGAGACAAAGTAGAATCTCAATTCAACGGCTCAGACACAAGAGGTATGTGGCAGGGTCTACAGTCAATCACAGATTACAAAAAGAAAACCAGCCCCGTCACGGACCAGGATGTCTTGCTCCCAGGCAGACTAAGTAACTTTTTTGCCCGCTTTGAGGACAATACAGTGCAACTGACACGGCCCGCAACTAAAACATGCGGACTCTCCTTCACTGCAGCTGACGTGAGGAAAACATTTAAACGTGTCAACCCTCGCAAGGCTGCAGGCCCAGACGGCATCCCCAGCCGCGCCCTCAGAGCATGCGCAGACCAGCTGACTGGTGTGTTTACGGACATATTCAATCAATCCCTATCCCAGTCTGTTGTTCCCACATGCTTCAAGAGGGCCACCATTGTTCCTGTTCCCAAGAAAGCTAAGGTAACTGAGCTAAACAACTACCGCCCTGTAGCACTCACTTCCGTCATCATGAAGTGCTTTGAGAGACTAGTCAAGGACCATATCACCTCCACCCTACCTGACACCCTAGACCCACTCCAATTTGCTTACCGCCCAAATAGGTCCACAGACGATGCAATCTCAACCACACTGCACACTGCCCTAACCCATCTGGACATGAGGAATACCTATGTGAGAATGCTGTTCATCGACTACAGCTCGGCATTTAACACCATAGTGCCCTCCAAGCTCGCCATCAAGCTCGAGACCCTGGGTCTCGACCCCGCCCTGTGCAACTGGGTACTGGACTTCCTGACGGGCCGCCCCCAGGTGGTGAGGGTAGGCAACAATATTTCCACCCCGCTGATCCTCAACACTGGGGCCCCACAAGGGTGCGTTCTGAGCCATCTCCTGTACTCCCTGTTCACCCATGACTGCGTGGCCACGCACGCCTCGAACTCAATCATCAAGTTTGCGGACGACACAACAGTGGTAGGCTTGATTACCAACAACGACGAGACGGCCTACAGGGAGGAGGTGAGGGCCCTCGGAGTGTGGTGTCAGGAAAATAACCTCACACTCAACGTCAACAAAACTAAGGAGATGATTGTGGACTTCAGGAAACAGCAGAGGGAACACCCCCCTATCCACATCGATGGAACAGTAGTGGAGAGGGTAGTAAGTTTTAAGTTCCTCGGCGTACACATCACAGACAAATTGAATTGGTCCGCCCACACAGACAGCATCGTGAAGAAGGCGAGGGGAGGGGAGGGGAGGGGAGGGGAGGGGGGGGGGGGGGGGGGCAGCTGGCTGGCAGCAGAAAGGGAAAAGCACTCACAAACTTCTACAGATGCACAATCGAGAGCATCCTGTCGTGCTGTATCACCACCTGGTACGGCAACTGATCCGCCCACAACCGTAAGGCTCTCCAGAGGGTAGTGAGGTCTGCACAACGCATCACCGGGGGCAAACTACCTGCCCTCCAGGACACCTACACCACCCGATGTCACAGGAAGGCCATAAAGGTCATCAAGGACAACAACCACCCGAGCCACTGCCTGTTCACCCCGCTATCATCCAGAAGGCGAGGTCAGTACAGGTGCATCAAAGCTGGGACCGAGAGACTGAAAAACAGCTTCTATCTCAAGGCCATCAGACTGTTAAACAGCCACCACTAACATTGAGTGGCTGCTGCCAACACACTGACTCAACTCCAGCCACTTTAATAATGGGAATTGATGGGAAATTATGTAAAATATATCACTAGCCACTTTAAACAATGCTACCTAATATAATGTTTACATACCCTACATTATTCATCTCATATGTATACGTATATACTGTACTCTATATCATCTACTGCATCTTTATGTAATACATGTATCACTAGCCACTTTAACTATGCCACTTTGTTTACATACTCATCTCATATGTATATACTGCACTCAATACCATCTACTGTATCTTGCCTATGCTGCTCTGTACCATCACTCATTCATATATCTTTATGTACATATTCTTTATCCCCTTACACTTGTGTCTATAAGGTAGTAGTTTTGGAATTGTTAGCTAGATTACTTGTTGGTTATTACTGCATTGTCAGAACTAGAAGCACAAGCATTTCGCTACACTCGCATTAACATCTGCTAACCATGTGTATGTGACAAATAAAATTTGATTAGACACCTGTGTGTCTTTTGACACTATATAAATATGTCACCCCGCGGGTGTTTGTCATTATACACGGATGAAGACAGCTTGTCTGTCGGAACATTGGTCATAAATATTTTTGCATCTGAGCTCCTAGAGCATGAGGCTCGCCTTCATTTATTTTGAAGTGTTCCACTCCGCTAGCCAGCACCTCGCCCAAATAGGTGTGCGTTTTTCACCTCTAGGTGGTCTGAATCCGACAGCAATTTGTACTATAAGTAAAACTAGCCATATTGTGTATCCAGTCCCAGCGAACAGAATTACATCATAACATGTAATCACAGGGTTGCAGAGGAGGGATGCACTGAGAGGCCCAGACATGCTTGGGATGCACTGACCACCTTTTGGGAGCCCTTCAATAGGATGTGACCCCTGTCAGGAGCCCAGGGCCCCTCTTCACATTACAGTTATGGCTTGTTCCCTCCACATTATACCCTGCTCCAGCCTCTGCCCTGTTATGTAACTGTACCTTGCTGATATTATGAGCCAATTCCACCTTGGCCACGGGAGAACATGTCTGTCCTACTAAAACACCATAATGTTGATCATAAACATGAAATAAAAGTAAAATGGCGCACGTAATGGTAGGCCATTATAGAGCCCTATACCAACGACCATCAATAGTGTGTGTGTGTGTGTGTGTGTGTGTGGGGGGGGGGGTGATGATGAGCTAATGGAGAAAGTAAGAGTCACACCTCTGGTATTGTTCTCCTCCCTACTTTACTAGCTAGCACTGTGTCGCGGGGTGGGCTAGCCGCTAGGGTAATGCAACATAACTCATTAACACACTCAGCGCTTCACTGACGTCTACCATGATGCTGACAGGAACCCATTTCTGAAGTTTGCAACACCTCTCCTACCCACATCTTCCTGTGTATGTGTCGTTAACAGGCAGTAGGTTGGTGAGAGGACGTGGTGTTGATGGATGAATATCTCCATTAGTCATAGCAGGGGGCAGGTCGCTGCTTTTCCCTTTCTGCTGCCAGCCAGCTGCCCCCCCCCCCCCCCCCCCCCCCCTCCCCTCCCCTCCCCTCATCTACACCCTGGCTGCATCCCAAATGATACTCGATTAGTTAAATGGTGCACTACTTTTAAAACAAGGCCCATAGGGCTCTAGCCAAAAGCAGTGCACTATATAGGGAATAGGATGCCATTTAGTACACACACATATTTAAGGGTTGAGGTTAAAGGACAACCCACAGCCACACGGTTAATAGAGTGTGTCCTTACTGGACTAGTGGGCAATAAGGCCTCAAGGCTGGAGGAATCCACACACTCCAGGGAAACAATTCAAGGGTGAAAATTCGTAGAAAATCCTGAGGTTTAACATGCCGTTATCACTACGCGTACATTACCTGACGGGGATCTGATTGATGCCCCTGGTCTGTGTGATACTTACTTTGTATCCCAAAGAACAGAAAAGAGTCCGAGATGACTGACAAGAGGAGCCTCCTGGGATACCCATCACTAACTAAAGGATTCAAGTTTACTATTCGCTCTGGGCAGACGCAAGACTCGGTGTTGCAAAGTCAATTCCGTCACAAAAGGGGCGGATCCTTGTAATACGCTCTGGCATTCAACATACTTTTTTACTACCTGACAATTGAGACACCGTATCATTCCTTCTGCAGCCATGGGGGCAGTGTTGTTGCTTGGTTCCTTGATCTGGTCTACAGGCTATTCATCAAAGCATTGATAACCAAATATAATCTCAGCGACTGTTCAAACAGTAAACCAAACAAACAGGCTATTGTAGCCAGCTAGCTAGCCATGTGCTTTTTCTCCATGACCAAAACATGATCTATTTTTAGCTGCTATCAGAATGAATACATAAACAGCATATCAAACTGAGATAAATGTTTTAGGTTACACCAGCAGGTATAAGAATATTTGCCAGGGCAGATGATTTTTTTTATAGCTATGATCAGATTTTTTCACATGGAGATGTGGGAAGCTAAAATGGCTACTAGATAGCGTATGTTTTTTAACGAGGCTAAGGACGAATAGCCAGGCTGCTACTAGCAAGGGAAGGTGACTTTCCCTTGCTTTCACAAAATACTCAAATAGAAATAACGTTGGCATCGCCCCCTTGTGAATGGGAGTGGGACCAGCAAGGATATCAGGTTACCAAAAGGTGTCCACTATTCCCCAAAAAATCCCACTCCACCCATGTGCACACGCGTAGATGAAGCTTGTGGTAAGTAACCTAAAGGACCATCTCAGGAGTGATTTGGGCCAGGGGAGACTCACTGTCATGTTGATTCTATTTGCGAAGAACAAGTACCTTCACATTAGAAGGGTAAGTAAGGGGGCTGGTGGATTTGTAGACTGAAGTTGTGTGGTCAGAGGGCACAGCAGGATATGAGTGTAGAAGATCAACTTTCTCTATGACTAAGTGGAAATGGGTGACAGCCAAGGACTGGGCGAGGCAAATGTGTGCCATCAAAACCAGCACCATCCCCTTCCCACACAAAGCATGTCTGTGTCCAACTGATCTACGGCATTCCCAAAATGTGGAATCAACTGGAATTACAGCACAAAGAATTAGGCCGGGGGAAATTAAAATCTCTGCTTTCGCACTGCATAGCTCAGCAGGAATTTACAAGGCGAGTGATGTCATCTTCATAAACCCATTAAGTCGATTTCATACATGCGGGATAAATCCATCACGAGAGTGGCGAGGCCGGCGAAACAGGCGGAAACAGAACGGTCACATGGACAGAATGCCTGAGTGCTGACAGGATTCTGACAAGACTTTTGATGAGATTACAAATCTTTGTGTTGAAATTAGAACTTTGGTTGCTGGAACAATCTGATGAGACAATTCATTAATATCAATGGAATGGACAGTGCTGAACTGAGGTCCAATTTGGGCACATTTAACATCAGTTTCCCAGACCCATATTAAGCTCAATTCTGGACCCCCAAAAAAAGCACTTTCAAATGGAGAATCTCTTAGCATTAGAGTCATTCATACCTCACAGAGTTGGCCTTCCTGCCCTCAGCCTTCATGAAGACCCTGATGTGATCAAATGGGCTGTGGACGTACATCTTCAACCTGAAAGACAAATGAAAATGGGTCAGGGTTCGAGAAGGTATCAAAATCAGCTTTTTTATAGACACACACATACAGTAACACAGGGCTGTGGATAGGGTTTAGAAGTGCACACATTTCCACTTATTTTCTGAAGAGGGGTCAACGAGGCGTCACAAAACAAAGACTACAATGACTGAGCGCGGCTGGGACTCTCTCCGCCACAGGCTGGGACTCTCTCCGCCACAGGCTGGGACTCTCTCCGCCACAGGCTGGGACTCTCTCCGCCACAGGCTGGGACTCTCTCCGCTACAGGTGACTAACATGCTGCCTGAGCCTCCTATACACAGTCTACACTGGGAACCAATGAGGCCAGACTAAGCAAAGGTCCTTAGCCAGCACGCGGCGAGAGTGCGGTGTCGAGGCGGCGAGGGGAGAGCATTGGCCTATTTTTTTATACACTTTTATTTAACTAGGCAAATCCGTTAACAACACATTCTTATTTTCAATGACGGCCTAGGAACGGTGGGTTAACTGCCTCGTTCAGGGCCAGAACAACAGATTTTCACCTTGTCAGCTTGGGGGATTCAATCTTGCAACCTTACAGTTAACTAGTCCAACGCTCTAACCACCTGCCTCTCATTGCACTCCACGAGGAGACTGCCTGTTACGCGAATGCAGTAAGCCACGGTAAGTTGCTAGCTAGCATTAAACTTCTTATAAAAAACAATCATAATCACTAGTTAACTACACATGGTTGATGATATTACTAGTTTATCTATCGTGTCCAGCGTTGCATATAATCGATGCGGTGCGTATCGTTGCTCCAATGTGTACCTAACCATGAACATCAATGCCTTTCTTAAAATCAATACACAGAAGTATATATTTTTAAACCTGCATATTTAGCTTAAAGAAATCCAGGTTAGCAGGCAATATTAACCAGGTGAAATTGTGTCACTTCTCTTGCGTTCATTGCACACAGAGTCAGTGTATATGCAACAGTTTGGGCCGCCTAATTTGCCAGAATTTTACGTAATTATGACATAACATTGAAGGTTGTGCAATGTAACAGGAATATTTAGACTTAGGATTGCCACGGTTCCGTATTTCACTGAAAGAATAAACGTCTTGTTTTTGAGATGATAGTTTCCGGATTCTACCATATTAATGACCTAAGGCTCGTATTTCTGTGTGTCATTATGTTATAACTAAGTCTGATTTGATAGAGCAGTCTGAGCGGTGGTAGGCAGCAGCAGGCTCGTAAGCATTCATTCAAACAGCACTTTTGTGCGTTTTGCCAACAGCTCTTCGTTGTGCGTCAAGCATTGCGCTGTTTATGACTTCAAGCCTATCAACTCCTGAGATTAGGCTGGTGTAACCGTTGTGAAATGGCTAGCTAGTTAGCAGGGTGCGCGCTAATGGCGTTTCAAACGTCACTCGCTCTGAGACTTGGAGTGGTTGTTCACCTTGCTCTGCATGGGTAACGCTGCTTCGAGGGTGGCTGTTGTCGTTGTGTTCCTGGTTCGAGCCCAGGGAGGAGCGAGGAGGGGGACGGAAGCTATACTGTTACACTGGCAATACTAAAGTGCCTATAACAACATCCAATAGTCAAAGGTTAATGATATACAAATGGTAGAGAGAGAAATAGTCCTATAATAACTACAACCTAAAACTTATTACCTGGGAATATTGAAGACTCATGTTAAAAGGAACCACCAGCTTTCATATGTTCTCATGTTCTGAGCAAGGAATTTCAACGTTAGCTTTCTTACATGGCACATATTGCACTTTTACTTTCTTCTCCAACACTTTGTTTTTGCATTATTTAAACCAAATTGAACAGGTGTCATTATTTATTTGAGGCTAAATTGATTTTATTGATGTATTATATTAAGTTAAAATAAGTGTTCATTCAGTATTGTTGTAATTGTCATTATTACAAAAATATATATATATTCTTTTTAAATCGGCCGATCAATCATTGTGTTTAGTTTATGTCATTCAGTCGTCCCTTTTTGCACAACATTCCTACTGTGAGCCTAGACCAAGCAGTGTGTCATCCATCGTACCAGTCAGGCCAGGGAAGGAAGGCAACACACAGCTGGGAGGTGTCGGGGGCCAACAGTGACATAGTGGTTTACACGGTCTGTATTCTATTTACTAACGAGCCAACCACCAGACAAGATTGATGGCATTCTGCTTCTTTGAGCAAACAAAAACATTTCTAGAGAATCCAGACAGTTATGGAATCGATGTGCATGATGCCAGTTAACCACAAGGAGCGTTGCCACATAATTGGCACGGAGGAATTGCTTGCGATGCCAGACTTTGTATTCGTTTCCAACCAACGCGAGGATGATTTGCGATCAAGTATTGTATGGAAAGGGATGTCAATGTCCACAGTGAGTGTCTCCATTTTAAATGGCATATAGCTCATTGCATAATTTACAATTTCACTATCCATCATAATAATATGTTAGCATTTTCCCCCTGCTGATAGGCACATTCCTATTGAATATACCTAGATACACCATAATTACAAAAGTGTGTGGACACCCCTCAAATTAATGGATTCGGGTATTTCAGCAACATCCTTGCTGACAGGTGTATAAAAATCGAGCTCACTGCCATGCAATCTCCATTGACAAACATTGGCAGTAGAATGGCCTTACTGAAGTGCTCAGTGACTTTCAACATGGCACCGTCATAGGATGCCACCTTTCCAACAAGTCAGTTCGTCAAATTTCTGCCCTGCTAGAGCTGCCCCGGTCAACTGTGTTGTTATTGTGAAGTGGAAAAGTTGTTGCTCTTAGACGTCTCAGCCGCGAAGTGGTAGGCCACACAAGCGCACAGAACGGTACCGCCGAGTGCTAAAGCATTCAGCACGTAAAAATCATCTGTGCTCGGTTGCAAACTACCACCGGAAGCAACGTCAGCACAAGAACTGTTAGTCTGGAGCTTCATGAAATATGTTTCCATGGCCGAACAGCCGCACACAAGCCTAAGAACTTGATTGGCCTGCAGAGCCCTGACCTCAACCCCATTGAACACATTTGGGATGAATTGGAATGCAGACTGTGAGCCAGGCCTAATCCCCCAACATCAGTGCCCGACCTCACTAGATGTTCCAACATCTAGTGGAAAACCTTCCCAGAAGAGTGGAGGCTGTTATAACAGGGAAGAGGGGACCAACTCCATAATAACGCCCATGATTTTGGAACGAGAAGTTTGACGAGCAGGTGTCCACATACTTTTGGTCATGAAGTGTATTTAATTTGGCAGACGAGGAAATGCTTTAAACTGCATGCTCGCTGTACTGAGGTACTACTGAGCTACTCACAGCTAAAATAAGTCCTTGGGGTTTGATCTACCAAATCCAATTTCAGAATGTTTGAGGGCACAAAACCACAAGAAATCTACAGCAACATCATGAAATAAAATACACATTTCCTTCAGCATACTTCTCACAGGGGAAAACCCCCCAAAATAAATGCAATTATACACGCTCAACGTTATGCAGCCTGCAAGACAAATAGTCAAACGATAGTTTGAACTGGACTGGGGAACAGTAACAGAGGTTTAATGAAATCACCATGGGTGTTTAATCATTTCTATATTTGTCCTCTAATACAGTATGAGCCCTGTCGTACAGGGCTCCTTTATGGCAGACAGACTTAATTTACAGCTGGTCTGCCTGCAGTAGGAGACAATCCCAAAACATTTGCATGTTATAGCAACTGTATAAATATTTACCGTGATACAGGGAGCAAGGTTGTCCCCACTGATAATGAAGACAACTTTAAGAAAATGTGATGACTTCTTGTCTTCAAGGACAAAATGTAGATAGTGTAAATGAAATTGCAGCTTTTGTATGCCACACTGGCGATGTTTCACTTTCAGTCTGTTAGTGATCAATATTTCAACAGCAGTTACATGTAATTCGCTGAAATATAATTAGCTGTGTGTGCCCCACTCCTGTTGACTGTGGAACGTGAATGCAATGTACTTAACACACTGCATGTGGTGTCAAGCAGTCAGGCCGTGTGTGTTTTGTAATGACATTTGTTTAGCCATTTCAGGAGAAAACAGCAGGCAAGACAACAGAACAAGTAGGTCATCCAAACTGCCCATCTAACTGGTGTTGATTTCAGACTCCATTACCACATTGTTAACTTTCTATTCCTGCTGTTGAGTAGACTACAGTGGCCGACCAAAAACCACAACCTAATTTCATTTCTATATCTTAAAATCTCTAATGAAACACAGCTAGACCATTATGTTGTTTGCATGTAGATTCCAGCTAGATTAGGGCCCTGGCTACAGCTCAGAGACATTCCTCTCTCTGGACCAGTCTATCTTGGTTTGCTCTGTTTCTAGCTTTCTGTTATCTAGCTTGCAAGACCACTTGATGGATTTTCAGCCGTAGCCAACTATTGAACACCTGGAGGACAGGTGAGGCAGTCGTTAGGCAGGCTCTGGTAGGGAGGAAAGATAGAGCCAAACAACCAAACCAGTCAATCAGATCAGGAAGGCGTGGATACTACTAGCTATTCAAATACACTCCAAGAACAGTAGCTCAACCAGTAGCCAACCATTTGTTTGGATTGTTTTAGACATTTGTTTAATTTGATTAGTAGATTATACAAGAGTGGTGTGTTCTTACTTTTGTCGTCTCACTGGCTCAGACTCTGTAGGGTGGATGTAGGGGGTGAGGATCTGTTTAAGTGTTTGGTCATCGGACACCCTGGGGAGAGATGGAGAGGCGAGAGAGAGGGTAAGAAAGGATTGACAGACAAAAAGAGAGTGAACAACCAACCAATCAAGTTCCAAGGAACCAACCACGAGTCAAACCGTGATGAAGATCGATGAAGTTCTTGGAGTGGTTTTAATACAGAGTGCTAACGATCTACATCACCAATCATCCTCACCATTAGAAGATACATGGGTGCTGAAAGCACTAATGTCACTCTCCAAGGAACTGGATGTTCTCTATTGCAGGTTCCAACCCCTGGACTCTTGACATCAACTGCTATTAACAGGGTTCCTAAAGACTGTTCTGGCAGAGATGCTACCGGACAAGTAGACAGGCAGGCACACACACCACTCACCTTCTCTCAGTGAACTCTGAGCTGCTCTGAGGGAACAGGAGCTGCAGGTGCCATAGGAAACGATTCTCCCTAAAGGACAAAACAGAAAGAGGGAGACATACAATAAAACATTTTCAAAATCAGCAGTTGGCAGTGGTCTGCTTGCAGATACCAGCACTTTGTCTCTGAGCTAAAACAATCTATTGCATTCAAGAGACATAGGAAGAGTATTTAACCCCAATGTACGACTAATGCTGTGTATGTGTCTAGCTCGATGTGTGGATTGAGTCCGAGTTGTCATGAGGATGACCATGGCATACACTACATGACCAAAATTATGTAGACCCTTGCTTGTCAAAAATCTCATTCCAAAATCATGGGCATTAATATGGAGTTGGTCCCCCTGTTACTGTTTGATGCTATAACAGCCTCCACTCGTCTCTGAAGGCTTTCCACTAGATGTTGGAACATTTATGCCGGGACTTCCATTCAGCCACAAGAGCATTAGGGAGGTCAGACACTGGTGTCGGGCGATTAGACCTGGCTCGCAGTCTGCGTTTCAATTCATTGCAAGGGTGTTCAATGGGGTTGAGGTCAGGGCTCTGCAGGTCAATTAAGTTCTTCCAAAACGATAGACAAACACTTCCTGTATAGACCTCGCTTTATGCACGGGGGCATTGTCATGCTGAAACAGGAAAAGGCTTTACCCAAACGGTTGCCGCAAAGTGTGAAGTACAGAATCATCTACAATGTCATTGTATACTGTAGCATTAAGATTTCCCTTCCCTGGAACTTACGAGGCCTAGCCCGAACCATGAAAAAACAGCCCCAGACCATTATTCCTCCTCCACCAACCTTTACAGCTGGCACTATGCATTCGGGCAGATAGCGTTGCCCTAGCATCCGCAAATCCCAGATTCGGCATGATTCATTACTCCTGAGAACACGAGCTTTACACCACTCCAGCAGACACTTACACCACTCCACTAGACACTCTTAGGCATGTGTGTGGCTGCTCAGCCCGACAAACAGTTCTGGTGCGGACGTGGCTTCCAGTTTGGAACTCGTAGTGAGTGTTGCAACCGAAGACAGGAGATTTATACGTGTTACGCACTTCAGAAATCGGCGGTCCCATTCTGTGAACTTGCTCCTAGAAGTTTCCACTTCATAATAACAGCACTTCCAGTTGACCGGAGCAGCTCTAGCAGGGCAGACATTTGACAAACTGAAAGGTCCTATGATGGTGCCACATTGAAAGTCACTGAACTCTTCAGTAAGTACGTGGAGACCCCTTCAAATTGTTTATCTATGGAGATCGCATGGCTGTGTGCTCGATTTTATACACCGGTCAGCAACGGGTGTGGCTGAAATGGCAGAATCCACTAATTTGAAGCGGTGTACACATACTTGTGTGTGTGTGTGTACACACACACAGCTAAAAAAAATAAAGGTAACACTAAAATAACACATCCTAGATCTGAATGAAATATTCTTATTAAATACTTTTTTTATTTACATAGTTGAATGTGCTGACAACAAAATCACAAAAATTATCAATGGAAATCAAATTTATCAACCCATGGAGGTCTGGATTTGGAGTCACACTCAAAATTAAAGTGGAAAACCACACAACAGGCTGATCCAACTTTGATGTAATGTCCTTAAAACAAGTCAAAATGAGGCTCAGTAGTGTGTGTGGCCTCCACGTGCCTGTATGACCTCCCTACAACGCCTGGGCATGCTCCTGATGAGGTGGCGGATGGTCTCCTGAGGGATCTCCTCCCAGACCTGGACTAAAGCATCCGCCAACTCCTGGACAGTCTGTGGTGCAACGTGGCGTTGGTGGATGGAGCGAGACCTGATGTCCCAGATGTGCTCAATTGGATTCAGGTCTGGGGAACGGGCGTGCCAGTCCATAGCATCAATGCCTTCCTCTTGCAGGAACTGCTGACACTCCAGCCACATGAGGTCTAGCATTGTCTTGCATTAGGAGGAACCCAGGGTCAACCGCACCAGCATATGGTCTCACAAGGGGTCTGAGGATCTCATCTCGGCACCTAATGGCAGTCAGGCTCCCTCTGACGAGCACATGGAGGTCTGTGCTGCCCCCCAAAGAAATGCCACCCCACACCATGACTGACCCACCGCCAAACCGGTCATGCTGGAGGATGTTGCAGGCAGCAGAACGTTCAACACAGCGTCTCATGTCACATGTGCTCAGTGTGAACCTGCTTTCATCTGTGAAGAGCACAGGGCGCCAGTGGCGAATTTGCCAATCTTGGTGTTCTCTGGCAAATGCCAAACGTCCTGCACGGTGTTGGGCTGTAAGCACAACCCTCACCTGTGGACGTCGGGTCCTCATACCACCCTCATGGAGTCTGTTTCTGACCGTTTGAGCAGACACATGCACATTTGTGGCCTGCTGGAGGACATTTTGCAGGGCTCTGGCAGTGCTCCTCCTTGCACAAAGGCGGTCCTGCTGCTGGGTTGTTGCCCTCCTCCGACCTCCTCCACGTTTCCCGATGTACTGACCTGTCTCCTGGTAGCGCCTCCATGCTCTGGACACTACGCTGACAGACACAGCAAACCTTCTTGCCACAGCTCGCATTGATGTGCCATCCTGGATGAGCTGCACTACCTGAGCCACTTGTGTGGGTTGTAGACTCCGTCTCATGCTACCACTAGAGTGAAAGCACCGCCAGCATTCAAAAGTGACCAAAACATCAGCCAGGAAGCATAGGAACTGAGAAGTGGTCTGTGGTCACCACCTGCAGAACCACTCCTTTATTGGGGGTGTCTTGCTAATTGCCTATAATTTCCACCTGTTGTCTATTCCATTTGCACAACAGCATGTGAAATTTATTGTCAGTGTTGCTTCCTAAGTGGACAGTTTGATTTCACAGAAGTGTGATTGACTTAGAGTTACATTGTGTTGTTTAAGTGTTCCCTTTATTTTT